>NW_026922110.1:0-195668 GCF_032062105.1 Saccostrea cuccullata | reverse complement strand
CATTGTCTAATTACTTCATATTTCTAGAGCTCAAATACACCGGATTGCCATGAGGCACCCAATCAACCGATTATAAAATTTCATACTCCAACAAAACAAAACAATGATGACAATACTGACACTGAATCCTTTCTGAAATTTCAATTTTCCTTATAATATTTTGAATTACTCTTACATATGATAATGAAAACAGGTGGATCCTTTATAGTTTGTTAAGAACTAGTCTATTTTAACAACAAAAATCGGATACTGTAATTTTTATCTATGTGATGAGTGCTCTTCAGCGTAAAGATTCCAGAAATAACGGAAGGACAAATGTTATCAATATCTTTTTGACTTTGTATAATACCAGCTACTATGTCAGGTTATCCAAAATTGAAGAATATCATCTGTAGAAAATCAAATGTGGGTAAAAAAGTCGATTTACAACTAAGTTCTTCTTCAATATTTTACTTGAAAAAGACGTAAATGGTAATCGAACAACAAAGCTATATGATAAACATGATGACTTTAACTTTTCTATTGTCAACTTCCCTTACTAATGCAGCAATATACCTTCATCACCTGCATACGGAGTATATATATATCTCAGTTGATTCGATACGCGAGAGCATGCTCTAAGTATGAACAATTTCTGAAACGAGGTAAATTATTGACAAGCAAGTTGATGAGACAAGAATATCAGCAGTCTCCTTTAAAGTCATCATTTCGTAAGTTCTATGGTCGATACAATGACCTTGTCAGCAAATACAATTTATCAGTCAAATGCTGACTGACGTTTTTCATACTAGTTGTTAGTCCATTATTTATACACTGAGTTGACGACGGATTTTCCCGTCATTTCCCGATCATGACAAGGAGCACACGGCGGGTGTGACCTGTCAGCAGGAGATACTCACTCCTCCATGGCACCTGATCCCATCTCTGATGTGTCGGAGGTTCGTGTTTGCTCTGCTCCTATTTTATATTGTTTTATGGACTTTGATACGGAATACTGTTCGTTATCTCCATATCTTTCATACAGTTATAATGATCATTTTAACAACATTAAAAATACTAGTAGTTACAAGCCTTCTGGGCTAGAACCTTTACATTTTGTTTATGTAATTCCTCTAATTCTTTGATCGTCACATTTTTAATCTACAATCAAGTTCTTAAAAACATATAAGCCTAAGACAAGTTCAAGAATGCATCAAAACCGTTATACAAGTACATATACTCTAATAAATCTATATTTATAATATTTTCTCTGTTGTTCATACTATTTTAAATCTTAACGAATTATCTAATGTCTCAAATTCATGAAAAATGGATAAATTGTTTTATTAGACGTTGTATAGTGATATACTGATGTAGTACGGATTCATTGAAAGAAGGATTGTCATGATCGTAAAATAACGGAAAAATCCGTCGTCAATTCAGTGTATAAATAATGGACTAAAAATTGGTATGAAAACGTCAGTCTTTGACTCAAAATAATACTAGTATACAATAATGTGATACAACTTCTATTGGAGTGTTCTTTAAGTTAAATATATGCACTTTTTGTTAGTAGTGCCAAAACAGTTTTTACATTTATTGATAAATGTAGCGACAACATAAGGAAATTGAAGTGTATTTTTTAGTGACGAAATCTGGAATAATATATTACTTAAAGATGAATTAAAATAGTAAACATCTAAGTTGCTTCTTGATGCGCATGCCAGCTTAAAGTATTTTATGAAATCTATTTAAATTAAATTATTAGAAACAAATACATTAACACGTAGACTCCATTTTTAAATTTTGTTGACACCAAGCAGATTTGTTTTGTTTTGTAAGAGATTTCTTCGGAAACCGTGAATCAGTGTAAAAGCATTGTTTTTAAAGGGGATCTCTTACAAATCAGGATAAGGAGCGATAACTTAGAAATGAGATGTCCCTCTTTTCAGATCTATATTTGAGTAGCGTGAAATAAAGACATAAAATAGTATATGTAACCATTAGCAATGAGTTAAAATGATTTTACATCTTGCCTGCACCTACATTTATTCCGTAAATCATATTGTGTTCGTAATTCATTTTCGAAATGCATAATTAAATTATGAAAATATCTTTTATCAAACGAATATTGACTCTCAGATAACAAATAGTAACAGGACATTAGACATTATCAGTACAATGAAATGGAATATATATACAGATATCAGAGAGTATTCAGGCTCAAAAGTCCATTATTTATACAAAACAAATCAGGAGGGTGTCTTCTATCTATTCCCACTTTTTAAAAATCTCAATTCCACCTATTCCCACTTGCAAATAACAATACCGGTAGATGTTTAGATTTACCTGTATTTTGTACATTTTAAGACAGAAAATAATGAATACGTCTATGAGAAAATATGATTTATTTCGGATTTTTGAAATAATGAAAAGATCTTACAAGAAAAAGCAACTTAATACCTAAATTTAAGAACATAGTTAATTATTTGTGTACACAAAATTCCACCTATTCCCACATAAAATCTTATCCTTTTCTACATGATTTTTTAAAAAAGTGGGAATAGGTAGAATGAACCATCAGGAGCAGAACAAACACGGACCTGTAAAATATTAGGTGTCATGGAGAAGTGAGCATCTTCTGCCGAAAGGCTACATAGTTTGAGTGAAATATTAAGCTTGAAAACTGTTCATTATCTTAAATTCTGGCAAAATGCTCTACACAAACAATTTCTTAACCATAATATGTGCTGTTGTGAAAAAGAAAAATTCAGACCAGGCAAATAAATATAAATACTTCGTTTTGAACAAAACGTAATGACTTCTCCGTGATAAACTATAAGTTGTGTTTGATTGTTTATAAAAATTAAAAGCAAATTAGGCTTAAAAAATATTATCTCTATTTTTTCTCATCAACTAACTCAAAATGATTTTTTTTTCTGATCACATCTACTCGCATTATCATTTAATCTTTCTTTGTATATTTGATCTAAATATTTTTTTCTTTGGAAAAATTTGTCTTTTTTAACGACAATAGGCAAATTTGTTAGTAAAAATATGCAATTTTCTGCCTTAAAGTGATAGGTTACATTTTTTTATTTCTTAAATCCGATTAATTATATCTAAATGACGTACAATCTTGGTAATGGTCATGTTTAAACATTGCACAGAATTCCATAACTTTTCACTGCAGTGAATTTCTCTTTAGTTATAATCTGAATTTTCATTGGAAATATATGTTTTCAGATAAGTTAAAATTTTAGATTTAAGTTTAGTATTAATGTCTTAAGCCTAGGTTTGATAATTAAAGTTTTGAAATGAAGGCACCAAACTTGTTTGTTTGATAAATCCAATTTGCTTGAAATGCAATTTTTTGATATAATTTTATGGCCACTTTATTCCAACTATCTGTGAATTTTAACTAAAATTTTTTGTTGCTGAAAATTCATTAATACCGGTAGTAAATTGATACCAAATGAGACAAATATCAGCGAAATTGGTCGAGAAATGCATTTCTGACAGTAATTTGAAATGGTGTCATATATTATGAAACACCCTGTATATCAATTTGTTGAGAAACCTTTTCTTCTGGTAATCAAGAGACTTTAGATAAAAAAAAATGAATAAATGGATTATTAAACTGTGAATAACATCCATAATTTTTGATAATGCTATTGGATAATGAAATTTAGAAGTGATATTCTTTTCTTTACTAAAGGAAAAAGACCAATTGCTTTTCAATCTTCATTAATCAGTACCTTAGAGAATATGGGATATCGACAGACAGTGATATTTGACCGGGTGATCTTGAATGAAGGAAATGTTTATAACAAAAAGACAGGTGTCTTTACCGCCCCCGAGGAAGGTGTGTATATATTCAGCTGGACAATGATGTCATAGGCAGGTACTTATTTTGTCAGCGAGATTGTACGCGACGGAAAGCATATTGCATTTAACCAAGCGGATGGGCGAGGTCTCACTGGTTATGTTATGACATCAAATAATGCTTACATTAAAATGAAGAAAGAAGACAAAGTATGGATTAGAGCAAACCGTAACGAAGGCTTATATGCTTATGGTGGACAATTTAGTAACTTTTCTGGTATTTTGTCATAACTTTAACATGTGGAATCAAATTAAAGTTTGAAAAATAAACTATCTCTGTTAAATCACCAATAGGACTTCTACAACAGTCTAAACTAGCTTTACAAAAGTTTTTTTTTCATTTCTCGTGATTACTTCCTTTGTGATTTGTTGCTGTTCTACCCATTCTCTTAAAGTGTACAATATCAGCAAGATACTATATGATATATATTAAAGCACTTTTTTGTCTTTCGTTTGCGATCTTTGAAAACAGCATTAATGAAACATATTGAAATAACCAGCAGTTTTTAAGATAAAAAGGCCATTAACATTACAAAATAGGAGCAGAGCAAACACCGACGTCTAAAACGTCATGTCATGATCTGAAAATAAAGGAAAAATCCGTCGTCAACTCAGTGTTTAAATAATGGATTAACAATTAGAATAAATAAAATCAGACAGCATTTGATTCAATGATAAATTGTATTTGCTGACAAGGTCATTGTATTGACAATAGAACTTAGAAAATGATGACTTTAAATGAGACACCTGAAATTCTTGTTTCATCAACTTGTTTGTCAATAATTTACCTGGTTTTAGAAATTGTTCATACGTAGAGAGCATTCTCTTGCAATTCGAATCAACAGAGATATATAAACTCCGTATGCAGGTGATGAAAGTGTATTGCTGGATAAGTTAGGTAAGTCGACGATTATAAAATTACAGACATCATGCTTACATGTATCATATATCTTAGTTGTTAATTTACCATTAACGTCTTTTTGAAGTAAAATATCCAAATATGAATCGGATGTGTCAGACTCATTGTTTGTTTTTTTTACCTCATGCTCACCGGGATATATCGTATCGAGATAATAATGAAAGTTACCATTGTTAATTGACAATACGTCGTCGATATATCTAAATGTCGAGTTGAAAGCCGCAGCAAGTGTTTTCTTCTTTTCATGTATAAGATGTTGCACACATTCTGCTTCATATGAATACGAAAATAGGTCTGCTAATAACAGAGCGCAATTTGTAGCCATGGGAGTTCAAATAGATTGGTCTCCAAAAGCAACATAGATATTGCCAATCAGAAACTCGAGCATTCTTTGATGTCAATTTCAGAGTGTTCCTTTACAAAATAATTTTTCAAGTAATAAATGACAAGGTAAGTAAATTTACCAGTTCCACTTTTTATTGAAAAAGCGGGTGTCAATAATATCTAAAAGCCTTGACTCCAATTAATCGTGTGAATTGGTTGTGTATAAAGTTAAAAAGTCGATAGTTTTTACGCTGAATTTTCAAGTACCCACATCTAATTTACACCGCATCTGAATCTATTGTTGCACAGTGATCTTGAAGTTTCTCCTTAACTGTTGAAAATATCTTAAGTATTTAGAAAGAGTCTTGGTCGAGCATTTACCGGAACCCGCTGTATGTATATTTGTTTATAAGGGTGAAGTAGTTTCGGAATCCAATATAGATATGGTAGTTGAAATTGATTTGAGGTCTTTTGGACCTAAAACCATGTTCAAAGCTGGCATGATTTTGAAGAATTTCTTCCTTAAAAAGGGAACTCTGAGTATAAGTTGGATAACCACTTGTAGAATTAAAACCCGGTTCATCTAAAAAAATAAATGTATATAGTGAGCCTTAAAAACGAAGACTTTAAAAATATCTACATATTGTTGATTTTTTTTAATAAATTAAAGTGACAATATGAGTGTTTAATAATCATTCATATTTCTATCATTAAGATATTTCAGGAATTTTTTCTGCTTTTTGAACGGCATTACGAAATAATTAAAAAGAAATGGGATGTCCATCATTTTCATAAAGGTCATCATATTAATTTTCATTTAATTTTGAAAAAAGTTAATCGTTTGAATTCAACATTTTCAAATACTGGGATCAAAACAATAACCTTGTTTACAAAAACAATATATACTTTGTTCGAATGATGACTAACTCTTTATACAAATTGTATACCATGATTTTTTTAAAACTCAAAATTGTCTGCGGATTTCACCGTTTTTCTGTGCATGACAGGGGTCATATATTGTATGTATCCAGTCGACAGTGTTTACTCACTCCTGCATGGCACATGATCCAACTTGTTAAGATGTACCTTTTATGTTTCCAACATTTATTATTTAGTTTGATATCGATTACTGTTATTTTTTTCCCCTTTTTTTTCTCAATCGTCAAAAATGTCCAAATCCTAGTACAAAATTGCATAAGGTACTAGAAAATACAATAAAGTCAAAATGGTACATGTACATGTTTGTCATGAATTATAAACGATTTGTATTCAATTTTGAATATAAAGCCATTGCTTCTTAAAAAATTTGCAATTGCGATTCCGAGAGAAATAGGATTTTTTTTTCTATAAAGTAATTTTCGGGAAATCTTGATTTCGAGAAGTGAAGTTAAATCAAGTTCTTCTCTAAAACTGTTATAACAATAATCATTGAAAACAATGATGATTCAGAAAAGACACTACAGCTCCTATAGTCTAGAACCACAAAATTGTTTATGTAGTCTTTCTAATTCTTTAACCATCTTCTACATGATCTAAAATCAAATGCTTATAGAAAATTTTAACATTCAAGTTCAAGACATTAGGATGTTACTGAGTTTTTGAGAATCCACATTTGAATTACACCATTTCTTTAATATTCTTTAGAAAATTTAGTTAAAAGTTTCTCCTTAACCGCACTTAATATTTTAGGCAGATGTATATGGTGGATTTATGGAATTAAAAAACATTTTTTTCTAACATGCAATGATAATAATGAGTCTTACAAACTAAAACGATCTTGCTAGAAGCTTTATCGGTTAGTTACATAACATATTGCTTATAGTTGCCTTAATGAAGGATATGGAGATAACGAACAGTATTCAATATATGTCCATAAAACAATACAAAATAGGAGCAGAGCAAACACGAACCTCCGAAACATCAGAGGTGGGATCAGGTGCCATGGAAGAGTGAGCATCCCTTGCTGAGGGGTCACATCCGCCGTGTGCTCCTTGTTATAATCGTGAAATAACGGAAAAAGCCGTCCTCAACTCAGTGTATAAGTAATGGACTAACAATTAGTAAGAAAAACGTTAGTCAGCGTTTGATTCAATGATAAATTGTATTTGCTGACAAGGTCATTGTATCGACCAAAGAACTTTCGAAATGATGACTTTAAATGAGACTGTTGATATTCTTGTTTCATCAACTTGATTGTCAATAATTTACCTTGTTTCTGAAATTGTTCATACGTAGAGCATGCTCTTGTTTTTTGATTGTTTTATGGTCTTTTGATCTTGAAACTATTTGTTATCTCCATAAGCTTCACTCCAATTATTTAACATTTTGCCCGCACTGTTTTTTTCTTCTTAATTCATTTTGAAAGGCATAATTGAATATTCTTTAAACCAAGAATCGAGAAGTCCGAGTTCGATTTTTGATCGCCTCACGCGTAAACATAGGAGGTAGCTGTTCCTTCGTCAAGCGCTCGACATTAGAAGTGAAAGTCACATGTCTCTAAGAGTTCTCTAATTACCTAAAAAAAATGTAGGTTCCGTGGCATGCTTGGCGTTGACACGATAAAAAAGTCCTCACTGCTCAATGGCCCTGAATGTCAAGTATAGGTCTTAATATGACATTCTTCATTCGCATAAGGTGATGTCTCTATATGAGTGAAAAATTCTTAAATGGGACGTTAAACAATATACAATCAAGACATCTAAAACAAAAATGTATAGATAACAAACAGTATTCAAACTCAAAAGCCCGTTAATTTAAACTATAAAAGTCAGAACCGAGCAAGCACTGGAATACCTGTTTCCATTCTGTAAAAAAAACATTAAACTAACTGACAATATTCATATAATCCAAAGATATATTTTATAATCTAATTGCCAATAAAGATAATTTTACGACTGCGTATATGATTTCTACATTGATCTGGATTTTTATGAACTAATCTAAACTTTCTATTATTAAATTGTTCTTCTATTATTAAATTGTTCTACGAACAAATTACATTTTTACGTGAATATTCTTGTAAATGTGATACCTAAATCGTGACAAAACATTGAGATAGACCATCTGCATATACTTATAAATTCTCCAGCAGACAACATGTTCAATTGAAATTTTTTTAAATATCAAATATTTTTTCCATATATTGCAAATATGAAAAGGTAGATATACAATTACTTAATTATTGATACATGATTTTAGAATATTTTATTACTTCTCTTTGGTTTTCACATTGACCTTTTGATGATTTATGTTATTATTATGGTTCTTGGTATTACTGGTATTGTTTATGATCTTTGATCAGTGCCGAGTTTGTTTTCACAGGGTACTCGTATTGTTGATAATCTTCGTTACTGCTGCATTTGCTTCTGTCCAAGAAAACTCACAACATGTAGTGGCCATGTGCAATAATTACAGGACAATTTGTACTGGACTTGGATATGAAAACGTAAACTGCAAACCAAACAACAAAGGTAAGAACAACTTAATCTAATAAAAAAAACTAATTACATAGACTATCTAAATCTAGATAATATTGCCTAGTGATTATGAGTCTTAACGATAAAACTTTTTGTATTTTAATTCTAAAAGGTTCAATTGCTTTTCAATCGGCACTAAGCAGTAACTTGGAAAACTTGGGAAATCAAAAGGCGGTAATATTTGACATTGTGTCCTTGAATGAAGGAAATGGTTATAATAAGAAGACAGGTGTGTTCACCGCACCAGAGGAAGGTGTGTATACGTTCAACTGGACAATCCTGACATGGGAACGAAGATTTTTCATCAGTGAGATCGTACATGACGGGAAACCCATTCTTTTTAGCTATTCCGATGGAAGGGGACGCACTGGTAATGTGACGTCATCAATTACCGCCATCATCAAAATAAACAAAGGAGACAAAGTATGGATAAGAACATGGGGTAACAACGGCAAATTTGCTCGTGGTGGAAATTGGAGTAATTTTTCTGGACATAGAGTATGAGTATTAAACAAATATTCATGGAAATAAAATACCTTTTTTGCAATGTATTGAAATGTATTTAAATGATTGAAGTTTATTTGAACCTATGTTGTACGATATAACATAAATTGGGACAGTTTGTAACGCTTTATAAACTACAAAGCGGTCTTTAAAAAGCGTTAATAGTTCTATTATATCGTATACAAAAGGTTCAAATAAGCTTCTTTCCTTTTAAATTGATATCATTGTAGACAATAAGACAATTTTTCCTGCAAAAATGGCTTGAAATTGAACATATATTTTAAAAGTCAAGTGGAGTGATATGTTTTTGACGTAATTCATTGTGATGTAGGCAACTTATGGTATACGATACGGATTGAATCTTTTATCCAAACAAATGACGTGTAACACCAAAATTAAATTATACTGACATGTTTCATTTAATTTTTTAAGCAGCATTATAAGACACATATATTTATTAAAATACAGGTTGTGATTCAGAAACTACCTTACCATCACAATAACCAGTGATCTTATTTTGCATAGAACAAACTAGCGAGTTAATCTTAAACGTTTATTTAATGAGAATTCGGCTTGAGATATTCTAAAACAAAAAGACTGTGTTTTTATCAAGAACCATTTCGAATATTTACTTGAGATGTAAAATATCTTAAGATTTGCAATATTCAAATCCACATATACGGTACTATATCCCATTGTCGAAGTGTCGACATAATCATATAAACCAATTCAAATAGACAGCTTCAACGAAAAGCGTTAAGATTGGTAAAAACGTGATGGATATCTAACTGGTTAATTACCTTATAAGGAATAAGTGAATCAAAAGAGACATTGTGTATAACAGATTTATTGTATAATTGATCATGACAAGGAGCACACGGCGGGTGTGACCGGTCGGCAGGGGATGCTCACTCCTCCATGGCACCTGATCCTACCTCTGATGTCTCGGGGGTCCGTGTTTGCTCTGCTCTTATTTTGTATTGTTTTATGGACTTTGAGATTGAATACTGTTCGTTATCCCCATATCCTTCTTGACTCCATGGCTATGATGGTAAATGTTTTTTTCTGACTTTCGTTGACAAATGGAATGATCGGGTAAATGAAAGTGATGGTCAACTTTGTTTATTTGAAATACTTCCTCTTATACTATTTTATTAAATAAACTCTTGGTTCCAAAAAACACATATATATAACAAAGGTTGCATTCTGGTCTGTATTTCCAAATTTTTGGTATTGTGTTTTTGCAGTGAACTTTTTGGATAAATAAGAGCTTGTAATAACACAACATGATTTTTTTTTTAAATAAAATTTTTAAACCGAAAACACTATTGAAATAGAATTTATAAAATATATCTTTGATAGAAACTTCAGTTTCCTTACATATTTGATAATATATCACTTGCTGTGCTTTTCTACTCGACATTCAGATAATATCTTCTACGTTTTATCAACAAACAGTAGTCGCTATTATTCATATAAGAATATAATGTTATATTCCAGTCAAACCCAGTGAAACCGTTATAAAAGAAGAAAAACTAAATAAAGTCTGCCTCATCTATTTCATAGCTGGGAACATAACATTACGGACTATAGTCGACAAAGGCCAACTGTCAACTACATTAAATGGCAGGAATGTTTTTCACGGGCGTAGTCCAAATTAATGTTTCAACCCAAGAAATTATTGACAGACAAAAATAAAATAAACAAACGAATATCTAAAAAAAAATATATTATTATCCTTTTTCCAAACGTGAAAAACCTATTTTGGGCGGGGGTGGAGGGATTAGGATTAACGTTGACTTTAAAAGCTTCATACCTATGACTTTTCATACCAACTTAACACAATCCGAGTTTTCCAGAAGGGGGTTCACGTTACGTACATTTAAGGGGACCGACTATAGTTCTATTGTGTGAAAACTACAATAGCGAAACTCTTCATATTCATACCATATATAACTTACATTAACTTCAGTATACATGCAAAGTTTGGGGGGAAATCTACAGTCCAGGTATTTTTGAGGGACCGTTTCAAAACACAGGTACATTTACTATAGGATTATATAGGAAAATGCCAATTTTCATCACTTTAAAGCAAATTATACAAATACTACAACAGACATTTTGTTCAAACTATAATATTTTATGAATAATACTATATTATACAATATATATAAGAAACACAAAATTCTACCGTCTTGTTACCAGAGGCGGCATCTCAAAATGCAAAAAATTAGCAAACTTTACTATTTTATAGAGTATTACAAAATATGACGTACATAATGGATTCACATGAAAACATAATAAAAATATTGTAGATATTCTCAAATGTCTATGTTTTAAATTTCAAGAGCGTATATTTTTATTACCACTTTCTTTAAGAGCTACAGATTATCATAACGTCAACTGCAACGACGTCAACCTACCTATCAATTGCAAAATCGGTTAAAAATTCAGTTATATCAAATGTAACTATATTTTTATATCTATAATTTCTTAATTTTGTTTAAATTTTAATAATTAAGCGAAAAAAGTTGCATTAAAACAGTAAACACGCTTCATTTTACTTTGATGCGCGAAATATTGTGCAATGGAAACTATAGTCGGCCCCCTTAATAACTATGCAAATTCCAAGTTGTCCGGAAAATGAACAACTGTGTTGTCCTCTGAGAACAGGTTTTCCAATATTTTGTTGGAAAACCTGGTCTCAGAGGACAACACATTTGAACAAGGATCTCCAGCGTCTTTTTAATATCAATTTTAGAGTATTGTGTGCATCATCAGAATAGAAAAAATCATTTTATGTTATATAACTCGAGACAAATTTTTTAAAGAAAATGTCGTAATCATTGTTAGTTTTCATAACGAACACTTTTGCTTTTGGAATGAAAGGTATGGAGATAACGAACACAATTCAATATCAAACCCATTAAACAATACAAAAAAGTAACAGAGCACACACAGACCTTCATAACATCAGAGGTGGGATCAGGTGCCATGGAGGAGTGAGTATCCCCTGCCGACCGGTCACACCCGCCGTGTGCTCATTGTCATGACTGACTGGGAGATAACAAACAGTATTCAATAACAAAGTCCATAAAACAATACAAAATAGGATCAGAGAAAACACGAACCTCCAAAATATCAGAGGTGGGATCAGGTACCATGGAGGAGTGAGTATCCCCTGCCGACCGGTCACACCCGCCGTGTGCTCTTTGTCATGATCGGGAAATAACGGAAAAATTCGTAGTCAATTCAGTGTATAAATAATGGAATAACAATCAGTATGAGTAACGTCAGTCAGCATTTGACTCAATGATAAATTGTATTTGCTGACAAGGTCATTGTATCGACAATGGAACTTACAAAATGATGACTTTAAACAAGTTAACACTCCTGAAATTCTTGTTTCATCAACTTGCTTGTCAATAATTTACCTCGTTTTACAAATTGTACATACATTGATAATTCTCTTGCGTATCGAATCAACTGAGATATATATACTCATTATGCAGGTGATGAAGGTATATAGCTGCATAAGAAAAGGAGTTTCTTGTTTAAAGTAACCGCTTTTATATTTCAAATTATTTTGCTATATGAATTAAACAGGATTTGGTTTCATAAAAAGCTAAATGATATATGATAGAGCGCTTCTGTAATACTTTATTGTAAATTCAATTTAGTGCACCTCACGGATTTGTTTCTCCTTGCACTATTAGAGATTTAACCTCTAGTTTCGTATCTGAAAATTTCATTTGGTGTTCATAAAAATTGCTTTCGACAAGGAATTTTAGAAACACAAATTGCGATGTTTCGTGTCTTTATATTTCTGAAAATATTATTTTAAGCTGTCTCAAAAACGTCTATATTCTAATATTAAATTAAAAAAGTGTTTATCGCAAACTAAAATTGTCTTTACCTTGACGCAACATAATGATGATATTTTGTGCAAATGCATGTGCTTTCTGATAAAATCGGACAATTCACAAAGAAACAATCAAGACAAGTGATGGTAAAAGACAAAGGTAATCGCATATAAGACGCGAAATTCCACTTCACAATTATCTACATTTACACAGCTATCTTGTGACTAACGTCTTACAAATGATATGAGATAAAATTCTATGATCATTTTGATCCTCCAGTGCCTTTGGAGTTTTTTAAAAGGATTTCGTTTTAACTTCCTTTAAAAATGAGTTCCGAAACAAACGGGCTCGTCTGTATATGCAGTGCCTTTCTTTCTGTTATTTTTGTGATCATTGGTATGACTGACAAAATGTGGGCTGTGACATCTGATTCTTGTATATCAGTTTACCCGGAATACAATGGATGTGTTACTAGTAAGTTTTTACCGCTTCAATTTTTTTTCAAACTATCGACAAGAATATTTAAAGTCGATCAGCAAAATGTGCATTCAAATACCAGTAATCTGGTAACAAAATTTCATTCTCAGAAAATGGGCTGGTGATTCCTTCTTATAAGGCGTCGAAAAATTTTAATGGTGAATTATAATTCTTGATAAGAGTCTTACTTCGCCCTTTTCACTACATTCTATATTCCACAAAAGTGGTATATTTAAGAGATAGTGTTTCAATTTGCTCCAGTTTAAACTCTCCAACATGCGATGAAGGTTAAAGGAGCAATAATAAACGGGGCAAAATTTCCCCTACATATAGAATATATTTCAAAAAATGATTGATGACATTTCCGACGTGTAGATTTATCCTTTCTTTCAGGTGTCGTTACCAATACAATCATGGTTAGTAACTGTGCATTTTTGATTGCAGCATTATTTCACCTTGTCACAAATTGTTTTGAATGTAAATGTTGGACGTCTGGCAGCAAAACTGATGAATGCCTTAATATGACTGCATTAGCGATACTAAAATAGCAGGTGAAAATTTCCTCAAGACACATACATTACCCAAAAATAATCAATACAAAGGATATTTATTAAAACGCCCTAAAATATCAGACATGGTTAGATTAAAAAAAAAAATCAGATTAAATCATTTGTGAATTTGTACAAGGTAAAAAGAAAACGAACAGCAACTGATCTTAAATAATCCATAAATAATACAATTATGTGAAAAGGGCATACGTACATCTGGAAGTTAACGAATGGTATTTAAGCTCAAAGTCCGTTGGAACAATACAAATATGGAGCAGAGCAAACACAGACCTTTAAAAACATCAGAACTTGGATCAGGTGCCATGAAGTATTGAGCATGCCCTGCCGGTCGTTTACACCCGCCATGTGCTCCTTATCAAGATCGAGAAGAACAGGAAAATTCAAACACTATTCAGAATATAATTGTTAAACTAACGATAAGGTTAAAAAACGTTAGTGAGCGTTTGACTAAATTTTACGAAATATTTTCTTACGAGGTCATAGTACATCCATAAAACTGAAAAATTTTGACTTGAAACAAGACTGTTTATATTTTTGTTTCATCACCATGTTTCATATTAAAAAATGTTCATAGATCATGCTCTTATGCATCGAATTTAGTGAAAAACATAAAGAAAGACATAAATCCTATCTGCAGGTGAGAAGAGTATATTGCTGCAAAAGATAGGGAAATTGACGATTGAACAATTGAAGGTGATGTTTATCAATTAATGTTGATATTGGATTACAACTAATACTTTTTTCTATTAAAAAATAAAACAAAAAAGGGACAAACAATTTATATTAACTTATCATCTTGCCCTAAAACAGTTAATACGAGGGGTTATCAAAAAGTTCGTGGACTAGCGTCATAAAATTAAAACCGCTTTAGTTATATCAATGAATTTTAAAATATCTAGTTAGCATTATCTTTTTTATCCAAAGAATAAACCATAAATCATTATTTTTTTTAATGAATTAGTAATGTTTTTGTAAGCAATGGTATGTCCTGGCGGCGCAGCCCCGAACACGACGTTTTTGCGACCTAAGTGTAACTGAGAAAAAACTAATTTGATATGAACATTTGACATCCAAAAATTTTGTTAATTAGGTATTTGTCGTGACACAATTATTTCATGAAATATGAAGTTTTCACTTCATTCTGGAACTTCTATGAAATTTCATCAATAATTTTAAACGGAATGTACAAACAAATGAGGCCTTGAAAATGACGTCAAAAGGGGGGATGGGTTTCCGTTTCCAATATTCTATAAAGTTTTGCCCCTGAAAAAACTGGTATAGACCTAAAATATGTTAAAACTGCTACAGAGAAATAATATGCATCCGGACTACTTGTCTTTTACTGACAAAATAGATTCAGAGAGAAAAGGGATACACAATTAATATCGATTTGCAGTCAAGGTGTGAAAAATCAATCACGTTAAAAATGACGTTGTTCACGTGTTGTAGATATTGAATTCCCAAAAGCAAAATATGCCGGCACAATCAAGCGAATATCTCTCTTAATTCATTAATCAATTTGGAATTCTATATTCATTGAAAGCCACTGTTCATGACATTGTAAAGTCAGATAAACATGACGGGTTTTAGTCCTTACTCAGCTCCAGGGAATCTCATCAAAAAAGTGTATGAGGTAGAAGAAGCGGACATTGAAAAAACAATGGCGTTATCGGACGTCATGAAAATAAATGACGACAGCGCCGGGTGATCATATAATGTCATTTTCATTTTATAATGATTTGGCAAATAATGAACGTATCAGGCTAAAATTTTCAACATTTCTTTATTTTTTTGTTGTTTTATTTGTTTTATATGTGTCATATAAATTTTGAAATCACAGACTATATAGTACTTATTTTAAAGCCTTAGTCCACGAACTTTTTGATAACCCCTCGTATGTTTTAAATGCGATTATCATATATCATGCATATTATTGGATTTCCTTATCTAACAATTGGTATTGAGTTTAAATCATTCAACATGATTACTGTTCATTTTATTAATTTTTTTGTTTCGTTTCCATTTAGGTATTTTAGGCTTTATTGGATATGCAGCTTTTCTTTTAAAATATTGGTCATGGAGGAATGACTTTCATTGGGGATTTTATATCGGATTCATGGGATATATCTTTAGTGTTATTCAGGTAATATCATCAAGAATATATAAAGGTTTAGTTAATATAATGCGGAAAAAAATATATATTCAGTGACTGTAAAACATTAAAAATGTATAAAACTAAAAATGTAAAAGCTTTTCGAAATCAAAATATGGTAAAATGTAAATCAATACACAGACACAATTCTTCACAAACTTCAAATTGGCTACAATACACTTTTAGTAATATTTGCAAGTTGCAAAACAGGTAACGACGATGTAAATAGTGTCTTTGTAACAAGAAAACTAACAACATGAAGCTTAACATAGAAAATTGGTCGTCCACGTTGCGAAGTTTTAAATTTAAGAGCGTTTGATTTACAGTCGCTGAGTAAGGAGTTGATCCTTACGTCACCAGTTCGAATCGAGAACTCCTCTATCATTTTACAACCGTTCACGGTAGCTCAGTCGGTAGAGCGCTCGCTCCGTGATCGGGAGGTCGTGAGTTCGTATCTCGGCCGCGACTGACCTGGTCGTTAAAATGGGTAGCAACTGTTTCTTCGCCATGCGCTCGGCACTTTGAAGTGAAAGTTGCGGGTCCTTCAGGTGAGATCTTAAAAACCGAGGCCCCGTGTCAGCGGCAGGCGTTGGCACGATAAAGATTCCTCACTGCTCAATGGCCCTGAGTGCCGAGTAAAGGTCAAAATTTGAAGCCCTTCACCGGCATACGGTGATGTCTCCATATGAATGAATAATTCTCGAGAGGGACGTTAAACAATATACAATCAATCAATCTATCATTTTACAGAATAGCTTAAACACATTTTGCGTAATTTTTGGGTGTCCTGGACAAGTGCCAGAAGGATATGGAGATAACGAACACTATTCAATATCAAAGTCCATTAAACTATACAAAATAGGAGCAGAGTAAACACGGACCTCTGAAACATCAGAGGTGGGATCCGGTGCCATGGAGGAGTGAGCATCCCCTACTGATCGGTCATATCCGCCGTGTTTTCCTTGTCAGTATGGGAAATAACGGAAAATCCGTCGTCAATTCAGTGTATAAATAATTTACTAACAGTTAGTATGAAAAACGTCAGACAGCATTTTATTCGATGATAAATTGCACTTGCTGACAAGGTCATTGTATCGACCATAGAACTTATGAAATGATGATTTTAAACGAGACTGCTGATATTCTTGTTTCATCAACTTCTTTGTCAATAATTTACCTCATTGAAATTGTTCATAAGTAGAGCATGCTCTTGCCCTGTTGGTGTGCAGTAAAGGTTTTGAAATTTTCATTTCTACCTTATGTGTTAAAAAGGGGGTACATGAATTGCATTTTTATACCCCGGTTCCCAGAACTCCCCTTTTATCATATGCAATAGCCTAATCGTCTTTTGGAAGATAATTTGTGGTGTATCATGGGTGTGCATTCAAGTTTTTGACTTTTTCATTTCACCCTTAGGGTAATTATATTTTGAAAGATGATTGATGGTGTCTATCGCTGTGCAATAAGGTTTCAAAATTCGCATTTTCACGCTGTACAGGTAGAATTTCCTCCACCATAACACAAGTGGTTATGACTTTTACAAAATTGTATCTACACTTCTTGAAAATGGTTCCATATAAATAAGAATAAGCATGGTTTTCTTGTTCTTCAAAAGAATTTCGAAGATTTTTTTCCCCCTTTTATTCCTAAATAAAACTTTTTGATTCCTTTATATGACTTGACCCTACCTTCAGATGTCACGATTTGAACAAAAATGAAACTAGATCTACACTACTTCAGGATGTTTCCATATCAAAATAACAGATAACGTCCTTGTTTAAGGAACTTATTTTAAACAGAAATGACCACAAACAAAATTCTACCCTTGCCCGGCTATCAGTTTTAGACTTTTTTCTAAAATTCACCATAAATGAGAACATCTATTTTGTCGAAATCTGTAGTCGTGAAACAACGCCTCTTCTGCTGCCACGAGTATATATTGAGTTCTGACAAAACTTGTTTTTTAAATCTTTTAAATTTATGCACACTCAAAACTATGGAAATATGAGGGTCATTCAAGAAATACGTAGAAATGTTCCTCATCGTCATATTATTATTACAAGGTTATAGATCAACACATTTTCGTTAATAAAAAACGTTTATTTGTCGAAGTGTGAAGTTTCAGTTCATTTGATTAAATAGACCCATGTTAGCCAATTTTTAAAGCAACGTGTTTTTTTTTACCAAGGGTCAGAAACAACGCTTAGAAAGTTTCTCAAAATTACTTTGCTTTTTAATTTCATACAAGGATTGTAGCGTCTTTTCCATTCATGAAAACGAATCCATTACACTTAGCACCTACTTTGCAAACAATTGTGCAATAGCTTGAACTAGATCGTCATTGTTTTCTAATTCTTTACTAACAAAATCCCGACGCTTGCCACCAAATAATGTAACGTGCAACGTTGCCGAGCTTGTTGTGTGGTGATATGTCTTGTATCACCGAGGCGTTAACTCAGGTGTTTGTTGACCAAATAAAATAGATACAAATACAATACAATAAATCCACGGGTTTCTTCTTGATTGGACAACCACTAGCTGTGGTCAACGGGTGTCTCCCGCAAACACAATTTTGTCTTGTCCTGGCACTTATAAATACTCCTTAATTCGTGGTACAGTGCTGCTATCCTATAAGTTGACAATTCTATCCTATCCTATCGTAAATCCTGCATCCACAATCCTATCCTGTGATTTCAGTCTAATCCTATCCTATCCTATCCTGCAACTCTCAGTTTTTTAATATTTAGGAATCAATTTGACAAAACGAAGAAAAAGGAATGACGAGAAAAGCAATTCAGTTATACTGATCGTATTCCTTTAAGTGTTATATATCTTAAAGGAGAAAAATAATCGAGATTGGCATTCCATAATTCCTGACACACCGCATTCTCTATCCAGAGTTGTCGTTCCCGCTACGCTCTCACACACACAGTTAGAGAATGGACACGCAGAGGGATAAAACGTACGCTCAACTAGGACCTTAGGTCCCCTGCTCAATTCACGACTATCGGGCCTTTTTACTCCGCTACAAAATGTAGTGCGTTGCATACGTAAAGTGAAAATAGATTAAATCGTACTACTGTGAAGCCTTTACAGTGTAAAAAAAACCTTTTTTTTGTCAATGGAATAACCATCTGATGGGTATTATAAAAGATGGTTGGTGGGTGTGTGGGGTTAGCAACATTAACTGCAATATTATTAAGATATACCCGGGTATGATATATATAAGAGTTTAGCAATTACGGATTACGTGGGGTGACCTGTGGTCTCCCCTATGATTTTATTATTCCATGTGAAGTTATAGTATCTATTGAACACAGTGCCTAATCTCTGATCTCCTTACTAATAGTAAGCGACTCAGAGTAAACGACGTCCAGTCTCTGTATTTGCAGATCTCTAACAAGCAGGGGAGGAGAAAGGATCCTTCAATATAATGGAATAATTATTTGTTAATAAATTATTTTATGTGTCCTTTGTCTTCCTTATGAGGTCATGTCTCAATAGACGACATCATCAGTTTAACACTA
This sequence comes from Saccostrea cuccullata, assembly GCF_032062105.1. Lineage (NCBI taxonomy): Eukaryota > Metazoa > Mollusca > Bivalvia > Ostreida > Ostreidae > Saccostrea > Saccostrea cuccullata. The sequence continues at coordinate 175,993 of NW_026922110.1, read as the reverse complement.
TTCAGTAATTATCCTACAAAGAAGATGCATACCCTGTTTTTCGAAGGTTGGGGCTGGAGTTCCCCCCCCCCCTCCTCTATCCCTGGAATGTACACATCAAATTCATACACCAATCAAAACTACATTTTTTTAAAAAAAGAAATAAAACTTTAAAAATTCACCAATTGAGATTTACTTTTGGATCGATACACATATATACTGTATTTGAAGACAAGTTGACTATAATCCTCCAAATTCCAATTACAATGTACATACATTTAGAGAATTCGGAGAAATTGTGCACTTTTTTCCCTGTCAAAAAATTAGTGTCACAACATTTTTGTTGGAGAGGATTTAAAAACAATTCTACACATACCACGATTTTATATTATTGCCTACTTAAAACTTTCAGTGATATCGTGATAATGTAAAACATAAGATAACAGTTCTCTCATTCATATACTACAATTTGTGAGCTATGAAATCCTTATTGAAATACAATATAAGACCCCGCGTATTTCCATAATTTATATGCAAATACCAGAGGTAACAAAAAGTTTATATGACCATAGCTCACCTTCTATTGTACATCATCAGGGAGATCAGAGGTGACATTATATATTGTACATCAGTAGGGAGACCAGAGGTAACCTTATATTGTACATCGTTAGGGGACCAGAGGTAACCTTATATTGTACATCATTAGGGGACCAGAGGTCACTTTATATTGTACATCAGTAGGGGGACCAAAGGATACCTTATATTGTACATCAATAGGGAACATCAGTCGGGGGACCAGAGGTCACCTTATATTGTACATAAGTAGGGGGACCAGAGGTCACCTTATATTGAACATCAGTAGGGGGACAAGGGGAAACCTTAAATTGCACTTTACATCAGTGGGGGGACCAGAGGTTATCTTATTTTGTACATCTTTAGGGGACCAGTGGTCACCTTATATTGTACATCAGTAGGGAGACCAGGGGTCATCTTATATTGTACATCAGTAGGGGGACCAGAGGACACCTTATTTTGTACATCAGTAGGAGGACCAGAGGAAACTTTATATTGTACATCAATAGGGGGACCAGAGGTAACCTAATATTGTACATCAGGTAGGGGGGCCAGAGGTCATCTTATATTCTACATCAATAAGGAGACCAGATGTCACCTTATATTGTACAACAATAGGGGGACCAGAGGTAACCTTATACTGTACATCAATAGGGGGACCAGAGGACATCTTATATTGTACATCAGTAGGGCACATCAGGAGGGGGACCAAAGGTCACCTAAAATTGTACATAAGTAGAGAGACCAGAGGTCTAATGTTGAACATCAGTAGGGGACCAGAGGACACATTATATTGCACTTTGCATCTGTGGAGGACCAGAGGTTATCTTATATTGTACATCAGTAGGGGATCAGTGGTAACCTTATATTGTTCATCAGTAGGAGGACCAGGGGTCACCTTATATTGTTCATCAGTAGGAGGACCAGAGGACACCTTATATTGTACATCAATAGGGGGACCAGAGGTCACCTTATATTGTACATCAGTAGGGGGACCAGAGGACACCTTATATTGTACATCAGTAGAGGGACCGGAGGTCCCTTATATTGTACATCAGTAGGGGGACCAGAGGACACCTTATATTGCACTGTACATCAGTAGGGGGACCAGAGGAAACCTTATATTGAACTTTACATCAGTGGGAGACCAGAGGTCATCTTATATTGTACATCAGTAGGGGGACCAGAAGACACCTTATATTGTACATCAGGAGAGGGACCAGAGGTCCCTTATATTGTATATCAATAGTGGGTCCAGAGGACACCTCATATTGTACATCAGTAGGGGGACCAGAGGACACATTATATTGCACTGTACATCAGTAGGAGGACCAGCGGAAACGTTATATTGAACTTTACATCAGTGGGAGACCAGAGGTCATCTTATATTGTACATCAGTAGGGGGACCAGGAGTCACCTTATACAGTACATCAGTATTGGGAACATAGATCACCTTATATTGTACATCAGGGGAGACCAGAGGACGCCTTATATTCTACATCAGTAGGAGGACAAAAGGTCACCTTATATTGTACATCAATAGGGGGACAGAGCCTTCAGGTCAGTTTTAACCCTAGTCACTAGGTGGAGCAGAGGTAAACTAATATTGTACATCAATAGGGTTGATCAGAGGTCACCTTATATTTTATTTTATTTTGGAGACTAAAGGTCTCCTTTATACTGTGCAAGAGAAAAGGGACCAGAGGCTTCCTTATACTGTACAAGACCAGACGCCAGACTATATTGTACATCAAAAGGAGTAACAGAGGTCACCTTATACATCAATAGGGGGTCAGAGGTCTCTCTATAATGTAGATCATAATGGGGACCTAAGGTCACTTTATATTTTACAACACAAGGGGGACTAGAGGTCACCTTGTATTGTACATAAATAGGGAGACCAGTGGTCCCCTTTGTTGTACATTTTTAAGGAAACCAGACATAAAATTAAATTCATATAAATGCAGAGATAAGGCATCAAAGATTCTAGACCCGTCTTAACCAAAAGACATCTAAAAAGAAAATAAGGGCGAACCAGAGGTTACAGAAAAAATACATATTAACGGGATACTAGAGGTTCTCTTGTAAGAACTCGACAAGAGGCCTATGGGTCTAATAGGTCATCTGAACATCATGTAAAAACTTTAAAACAATTGAATTTGGTTCGCGCTTTGAACCAGAGGCTATGACATTCGCAATTTTGAAAAAAAGCACCATTGCTCATCATAACTATATATTTACATGCTTAGTTTGGCTACTTAATACCTATATAGCGCGTAGGGGAACAAAAAGTGCATTTCAAATTTCAAATAATCAGTAATAATTAGCAATAATTAGTAGTGCCCATTGGCCACAAAAACCCTCATCCTGAGGTCATACATTTCACAATTTTGGGAGAGGCACCCTTGTTCATAAAAAAATTTGGTTTATACCAAAGAACAAATTTCAAAGCATTAATTCAATTACAGTATTTATTTAGAGCCCCACCCCTCAATGATACCCATGAGGCCGGGGCCTCGAAATTTATAATTCTGGAAGAGGCTCCTTTGCTTATCATAACTAATATGTAGTTTGTTTAATTAATATCAAGGTGCAGAGAGGAAGATTTTTTAAAGAATTAATGCATTTTAACTTTACAATTTATATAGCCCCACCGTAACACCAGAACGCCTAACCTTTGGGTCACGAATTCAAAACTTTGGAGAGAATATCCTTCCTCATCATATCTATGCATGTACTTAGTTTGTTTAATATCCAGGGGCAGAGGGAAAGATTTTCAAAGAATACATGCATTTCACGATATATATTTTTATAGCCCTGTCCTTACCCAAGGGCCACTGATCCTGGAACAATAAATTTCACAATTTGGGTAGAGGAGTCAATGCTTATAATAATTATGCCAACAGTTAGACGGCGGCTTGATGTCAATGAGTAAAGAAGATTTTTAAAGATTTCATCAATTGTAGTAGTTTCTCCCCGACTTTTTTGCCTTAAGGATAGGAGGGCAGGGACCATGATTCAAAAAATCTCCCTTTCACCAATAGATGCTTTATGCCAAAATTGGTTGTAAATGGTTGAGGGATTGCAGAGAAAAGCTGAAAATGTTCGAATGTTAACGCATAATGCACAGCGCACGACGCCAGAAAAAACAGATAGCAAAGTGTCACATGAATTAATTCTGGTGACCAATTTGGTCTCAATATTTATGTAAAATATTAGGTGTCTTCTGATCTCCCTGATGACTTTCAATATAAGATGACCTCTGGTCTTCTTATTGATGTAAAATATAAAGTGTCTTCCGGTTTCTTCATTGTCGTTCAAAAGAGTGTGATCTTCAGTTTTGATGATGTACAATATAAGGTGACCTCTTGTCCCACAACTGATGTAGAATATAGGGTGACCTCTGGTCCCTCTAGACATGTACAATATAAGGTGACCCCTGGTCCCCTACTGATGTACTGTACAATATAAGGTGACCACTGGTCCCCCTACTGATGTACAATATAAGCTGACCACTGGTCCCCCTACTGATGTACAATACAAGGTGTCCTCTGGTTCCCGAAGTGATGTACAATATAAGGTGACCTCTGGTCCCCCTACTGATGTACAAAATAAGGTTTCTTCTGTTCCCCCTACTGATGTACAATATAAGATGACCTCTTGTCCCCCTACTGATGTACAATATAAGGTGACCACTGGTCCCCTTACTGATGTACAATATAAGATAACCTCTGGTCCCCCCCACTGTTGTAAAGTACAATATATGGTGACCTCTGGTCCCCCTACTGATGTACAATATAAGGTGACCTCTCTTCCCCATACTGATGTACAATATAAGGTGACCTCTGGTCCCCATACTGATGTACAATAAAAGATTACCTCTGGCTCCCCAACTGATGTACAATATTAAGTGACCTCTGGTCTCCCTACACATGTACAATATAAGTTGACCTCTGGTCCCCTGATGTACTGTACAATATAAGGTGACCACTGGTCCCCCTACTGATGTACAATATAAGGTGTCCTCTGGTCCTCCTGAGGATGTTCATATTTAAATGATCGAACTCAAAGTGTAAAAATTGGTGCTTACACATCTGAGTCACTGCCCGTCACAGCAGGTGTGCCACAGGGCTCTATTTTAGGTCCCTTGTTATTTCTGTTATATATCAATGATTTACCATTATCTGTTGAACATTGAAATGTTGATATGTTTGCTGATGACACAACAATGCATTTTCATGGTAGTAATATTTCACATATTGAAGCAACTCTCAATCATGACCTGTATCAAATACAAACCTGGTGTCAACAGAATCAGATGATTTTGAATACTGATAAAACAAAGTGTATGTTAATGGGAACACACCAAAAGAAATCGAAATTAGAAAATGTTAATCTTCAACTACAACTTTCTGGCCATCCCCTTGAAAATGTTAGAACAGAAAAATTATTAGGTGTTCACATTGATCATACTCTTCAATATACTTGTCATGTAGATGCAGTTTGCAAAACCCTTACTTATAAATTATTTACTTTACGAAAAATTAAAAAGTTTCTACCATTGCATACTAGAAAGCTATTTTATAATGCATTTATTTTACCATCAATTTTATATTGCCTTTCTATTTGGGGTAACTCACCTCAAACTCACATCGATAGAATATACAGACTTCAGAAACAAGCAGCTAGGATTATTTTAAATGAAAAATATGATGCACCTTCAATGCCCTTGTTTAACATTTTAGGCTGGTTAACGGTTTACGAACTTCTATATTTACAGAAAAGCATTCTGATGTTCAAAATATTTCATAATATGTCTCTGGATTATATGCATGAATTTTTTGAATTTCAGAGTTCTGGATCATACACGTTACGCTCAGAGACAAATTCAGAGCTTCGTTTACCAAAATATAAAACAAATTTATTCAAAAATTCTTTGCAATATTCAGGGGTTATTATTTGGAATGAGTTGCCTATTAGTATTAGGAATTCCCAATCCCTTGCGATATTTAAAAGTAGTGTTGAAAATTTTTTATTTACGAAACGCACTGGTTCTACATAAAATTTATGTTTTCCTTTCTTTACAATGAAATGTCCATATTTAATTTATTCTGGTGTAACAAAGTGTTAATATTTTATTGTTTCATGTTTGTAATTATTGTCTTTATTGTATAAAACATTGTATATATGTTATAAAGAAGGCCCTGAGGAAGACTAGTGCTTGCACTAATCGGGTTACCTTCTATAAATAAAGTATTATTATTATTATTTATTATTATTATTATTATTATTATTAATATCAGGTGTCCTCTGGTCCCCCTACTGATGTACAATATAAGGTGACCCCTGGTTCCCGAAATGATGTACAATATAAGGTGACCTCTGGTCCCCCTACTGATGTACAATATAAGGTGTCCTCTGGTCCCCCTACTGATGTACAATATAAGGTGACCACAGGTCTTCTACTGATGTACAATAAAAGATGACCTCTGGTCCCCCTACTGATGTACAATATAAGTTGACCTCTGGTCTCCTTTTTATGTACAATGTAAAGTGTCCCCTGGTCCCCCTACTGATGTACATTATAAGGTGATCTTCTGTCCTCGGTGATGTACTATACAAGGTGACCACTGGTCCCCCTACTAATGTTCAATATAAGTTGACCTCTGGTCCACCTACTGATGTACAATAAAAGGTGCCCTCTGGTCCCCCTACTGATGTACATTATAAGGTGTCCTCTGGTCCCCCTACTGATGTACAATCTAAGGTGATCTTTGTTCCCTCTACTGATGTACAGTACAATATTAGGTGACCACTGGTCCCCGTACTGATGAACAATATAAGGTGTCCTCTGGTCCCCCAATTGATGTTCAATATAAGGTATCCTCAGGACCCCTTTATGACATGCAATATAAGGTTACCTTTGGCCCCCTATTGATTTAAAATGTAAGGTGAGCTATGGCCCCTCTAATGATGTACAATATAACAATAGGGTAAGGTGACCACTGGTCTTCCTACTGATGTACAGTATAATATTAATATAAGGTTACCTTTTGTCCCCCTAATTACTTGTACGTTTCTGCTAATATATGTATTAGAAAATAGATCTGTATAAAGTTATAAATATGATTATTTTGGAGTAAGACACAGAAAACTGTTTATCGTATAAAATTCAGTTAATATATAAGGTGACCTGAGGTCTCCGTATTGATATCGATGAATTTACTTTTGTACTTTTTATGCCTTAAGAGTTCCTAAAATGTTTTATTACTACGCAAAATGACGAACTATTTGCGGGGGACCCGAGGTCCTAGTTGAGCGTACGTTTTATCTTCCTGCAATGGACACACCGCACAAATTAAATTTACGATTACCATGTTCAAAAAAACAGATTGTTATAAACCGTGGGCAAGTACTGATTTTGCGAACATGTAAAGAAATTGGGCATCCAGGAGAATTGAATAAAAATATGATTAGACTTTGTTTTAATTTTTCTACTAACAATGATCAGGAGACATAGCCATAGAGACCTGCTCACGGCGTGTGATAATTAATTAATTTTAAATCCCATATAGGCCTATACGGTCATAATGTTAAAGTATATATTTCATGTAAAACTTTTTTTTCATAAACCGAGCACCATGAAAATAACATGCATGTACATGTATAACCTAACTGTGCCTGTATAACATTTTTTTCAGTTTGCAATTCTAAAAAATACGATATGATTAGACCATAAACCAAACAAACAAGTCAAAATTTAGATTTAGAATATTTTGACTTTCACATATTAAACATTTTAAATGTGATATTGTCTTATTATATCAAATTTTAAATGTATATTTTTGTTATTTAAATTCATAATTTATTCTTATTTAAAATTTCCAGTTCATCATCTGTTGTATGTGAATAGTTTTCAAACATGCGAAATCTATAGTTGCTAAATAAAATTCAAGATATTCGAAATGTTAAAATTTCTTATTTAACTTCAGTTTCTTCTCAGTTTATAGTCAGTTCAGTGTCGTACAAATGTATTTCAATTTCCAATTTTGTTTTATGTGTGAAAATTTTATAACTTATGTTTTAATATAAAATATTTCCTAAATCGTCATTGTCAGACAGATTGAGAGCAATAAATATTGTAATGAGCCAACACATGTTCCTTAGATCTTATAAAACATGCATACGAAATGAAGAATTCACAGTATTTGCAGTATTTATAACTCATTCTTGAGTAAGCCAAGTTTGTATCTGACCTTGGCATTTGATCTTGAATGTTAATCAGTGTCTGATTGAGGAATTGAAATACTTGACACATGTTCAGATCTATCTTATAAAACATGCATAAGAATTCACAGTATTTACAGCATTTATAACACATTCTTGTGTTCTTGTATTTGACCTTGACATTTGATCTTAAATTTTTCAGTGTTTAAATGAGGAAAAAATACTTTATCAAGTTCACAATACATGTATTTTATTCAGGGTGATTCCTCAACAATGTTAAACAATTGAATATTCCATTACCATGAGACAAATTCATTAAAAGTATCCATGTACAGCATTTATGAATTTCAATGCCAAGATCACAGATACATGTACATGTACTTTGTTTAAATTTAAGTTAATCAATATTTTTATCACAGTTGAATAATGTTTTACACGCATATGAATTGGCTTTCTTATCAGTCGCTCAAATTGAATTTCAAATGTCAGAGCTATTGTCAGAGAGATGGTCATAAACCAAACAGTTCCACAAATGTCAACAATACACAGAAAACAATCACTGATCTCCTTTATAAAAGCACCATGATTTCAGACTTAGGACTCTTTGACACTGGTTTGAACACCTTTCATTATTTAATCTAACAGCAAACAGATGAACTGCAATCTGTACAGTAGCAAATGTGCAGGGTTGTCCTGAATGAAACAAGAGGCCCAGGGGCCACAGCGCTCACCTGAGCACATCAGCTAAGAAAAAGCACATATCAGATCAGAACTGAAAGTTTAGTAACGTTGGGGGGGAGGGCGGGGCTTGAATTTTAACCCCCCAGGGGATCATGATTTGAACGAACTAGAATCTACACTACCTGAGGATGATTCCATATAAATATTACTAATCATGGCTTTGAAGTACTTGATAAGGAGATTTTAGAAGGTTTCCCTATAAATTCCTATGTAAAACTTTTAACGGCCATTATGGCCCCACCCTAGCCCCGGGGTCATGATTTGAACAAACTTGAATCTACACTACCTGAGGATGATTCCACATGAGTTTCACCTTTCCTGGCCTAGGGGTTCTTGTGAAGAAGATTTTTGAAGATTTTTCCTATATATTCCTATATAAAACATTGATCGGCCATTATGGCCCCACCCTAGCCCCAGGGGTCATGATTTGAACAAACTTGAATGTACACAACCTGAGGATGATTCCACATAAGTTCCATCTTTCCTGTGCCTATGGATCGTGAGAAGAAGTTTTTTTCTATATATTCCTATGTAAAACTTTGATCGGCCATTTTGGCCTCACCCTACCCCCAGGGTCATCATTTGCACAAATTTGAATCTACACTATCTGAGGATGATTCCAAATGAGTTTCATCTTTCCTGTCCCAGTGGTTCTTGAGAAGAAGATTTTTAAAGATTTTTCCTATATATTCCTATGTAAAAGTTTGATCGGCCATTTTGGCCCCACCCTACCCCCGGGGGTCATGATTTGAACAAACTTGAATCTACACTACATGAGGATGATTCCACATGAGTTTCATCTTTCCTGGCCAAGTAGTTCTTGAGCAGAAGGTTTTAAAAGATTTTTCCTATATATTTCTATGTAAAACTTTGATCGGCCATTGTGGCCACACCCTACCCTCGGGGGTCATGATTTGAACAAACTTGAATCTACACTACCTGAGCATGCTTCCCTATAAGTTTCATTTTTCCTGGCACAGTGGTTCTGAAGAAGATTTTTAAAGAATTTTCCTATTTATTTCTATGTAAAACTTTGATCGGCCGTTGTGGCCACACCCTACCAACGGGGGTCATGATTTGAACAAACTTGAATTTACACTACCTGAAGATGCTTCCATATAAGTCATCTTTCCAGGCACAGTGGTACTTGAGAAGAAGATTTTTAAAACATACAATCAAATTTTCACTATTTCTTAATTATCTCCACTTGAATAAGGGCGTGGCCCTTCATTTGAACAAACTTGAATCCCCTTCACCTAAGGATACTTTGTGCCAAGTTTGGTTGAAATTGGCCCAGTGGTTCTTGAGAAGAAGTCGAAAATGTGAAAAGTTAACGACAACGACGACGACAACAACGACGACGACGACAGACAACGGACAAATTTTGATCAGAAAAGCTCACTTGAGCCTTCGGCTCAGGTGAGCTAAAAAAAACATTATAGGCATGTAGATTGTAAATTTTGTCATACACATTTAAACTGTTTTTAATTGTGATTATCTTTCACACTTCCTGTACAATTGGCTTTAATTTCACCTTTTCCTCTCCCAAAGTAATGCATTTAGAAATCATGAAAAACCCACCTTTATGATATATTTAATTTTAGGGGGTCAGATTATTAATATGATACCAAAGATTTTTGTATTCTTTCGAAGTTTTTTCTAGTCTTGTCTGACCCCCTTATAATATGTTTATATTTTGTTTTGCGTCATTTTTTCACTTTCACTACTGTTGTTATTTTAATTTTAATTTTAATTTTTTAATTCAGTTGACTTGCCTTCGGTCTTGCATAATAACAGAGGAACATAAAATCGTATACTGCAACCTCAGTCATATAAAAATTAAAAAAAAAATCATATTTAACATATTACACTTGTATATTATAATTCATTTTATCTCTTTGACTTGATAACAAGTATGAAAACATTTGTTTGGGGACTTTTCTCTCTTTTCTCTTGGTATTTATCTATTTAATGTTTCTTCTTTGTTTTCTTTTTTATCTTGAAATTTAAGTATGAAAATGAAGAAGAAAAACTATATATCACAACATGAATGATGATGACCAGAACAATTCAACATCGTTCTCAGTTTTACTCTCAAGATTTTTAAAAGAGGAAAATCACTTGTTCTGAGAATCTGCAGACACGTCATCTCAACTCATATAATGATGTTTATGTATTTTAATGACCATGTATAAATACATGTCAAAAAATGAAATCATACATACTTTTAGATTAGATCCTTTATACTGTGATGACGCATGAGAGCAGGCAAAACCATTCTCTGTAATAATGAATATTAAAAGATTAACATATGTCTCATAACTCACAATACATCATACATACAATGTAAGTGCAGTGCTGATTGATCTTATTAAATATTTAAACAGTAGCATTGGAAATGGTCATTATGATTCTACATTCATTAGCCGTTCAGTTATTATAAATTGCACAGAAATGAAAGAATTTATTTTCTCACCTTACTAGGGAAATGATAATAGTAAAAAACTGACTAAGGCATAAAACATACGATTGTTTTAGTCTAAGAGCTCATTAATAGCTGATTGAATCATATGGCAGAGTATTTTTAAATATTCATCCCCCCTCTATTTACACTATATCTTTTTTCAGCACCCAATTTTTGTTTATATTAAAAAGAATAAAATGTTAATGGTTCAAGTCATAAGAATATTGTTTAAAGGAAGAAATATGTGTAAATTCTTTGTAAAAATGCACACATGCACAGTGTGGTATACTTATATGTTCTAGCACATCATCTATTCAAGTCCGCTGTTGACGGTTCGTGTGGAATTATCCAAACAAACAGAGCATAATTAATAGAAAAACATGTTATTACACGTTTACACAATTAAGAATCGGTTAAGTCATCCAAACAAGCTGAAGAGATATGGTCTTTCGATGCCTGGACTCTTCCAATCTCTACCCAGAGTTATCGTTCGCTTCGCTACAACACCTCTGTCAACGTCTAAATGCCAAGATTCTTGGCAAAACTTACTTTTACCTATTGCATCATAAATTATACATGTAAAACTTCTATGTTCTTGCTTAACATGTTAAATGAAAGTTTATTTATGAGAATTAGAATCAGATATCGCTTTTTCACCATATATTACAAGGGATTATTTCTCGGCAGGATATTACGAACGTGGAAAATTTAAAACACATTGTCGCTAAATCTCAACATGGTTTAGTTTTTATAGACAAACAACTTGCAGCATTGATATATGTATAGAAATGTACAGATGTTAATCTTCTTGTGGGCCATTTTGAACAACATTTGAAAAAAAAAATCACGTTCCTCCGCCTCCGTACTACATTTTAGACGTTGACAGAGGTATAAGTGGAACGATAACTTTGGGTAGAGATTGGGACTCTTCGTTGTTTACATTCTAAAATTCTTCCATTGATCGTTCACGGTTAGATCTACGCCGTATTACTAGAAGTTTATAATGGAAATTCCAACAACCTGCAAGAAGTCCTGGTCTCCAAAAACTACATAGAAGGATGTCCACGAAAAAATTCAGCATCCTTTCAATATCAAAACCAGAGATGTCTTGCCTTTACCCAAAAACAAAGCTTATTATAGAAATGTTTTGTTTTGTATAATACCATAAGGGGAAAAGCTTTTAATGGTCTGAAGTTGTGAACCCTTATCTCAATTACAAGCAACATGTCATTTTTTCAGTGCAAAACACTTAATTTCTATATTACGTATTAAGTATATTATCAAAAATGATTATACTCCGGATAATGTTAACTCTTTCGAGAAAAATTAAGTTGTTATTTGAAAGTTTGCCAAGTAAAATCAGTTCTTCAGCGAAAAATACTTATTTTCAATATTACTCATTAAGTACATAGTCATTAGTAATTCCAGTCGGGATAACATTTTCATTTCGTACAAGGATATCTTGTCACTTTGAAATCAAGACAAGTAGCTAGTCATATTGTCAGGGAAAACACTTATTTTTTTTTTTTTTTTTTTTTTTTTTTTTTTTTTTGTTGATAAGATTACTAATACTCATTGCTGAACACAATATAAACAGCTATCTCGAATCATCAGCAGTTCATTTTTCCGAGAAGATGGGTGCTTTACACGTACTGTGTTTAATCCTCTCTTTGTGCATATATGGGGCATTTGGCCATTTTTCTTTATTTGAAAACAAAACTTCTGAGAACAATGGTTTGTTGTCAAGTACTGCATCAGGAAAAGTTTCCAACGTCTTACGAGACATTCTGAATCAGGAAAGTTTGGTGCGCTTTTCAATGGTACAAAAAATACAGAATTTAGTGATGGATGCCCTAGACAACAAAAACGATAAGCAACTTATAAAGACAAAGCTTAGTGAGGTGAGAAAGGACTTACAGGACTTGGAGAGTAGAAACCAAATAATGGAGAAAGAAAACGTTAAACTTAAAAAGGAATTGGGGGTCATCCATAACACGGTTAATGACAATATAAACGAAACAAAAGAAGAAATTCAGGACTTGAAGACTAGAAACCAAATAATGGAGAAAGAAAACACCAAACTTAAAGAGGAATTGAAGGTCATTCATAACACGGTGAATGACAATAAAAACGAAACAAAAGAAGAAATTCAGGACTTGAAGACTAGAAACCAAATAATGGAGGAAGAAAACGTCAAACTTAAAGAGGAATTGAGGGTCGTCTACGGTACGATGAATGCTAATAGAAACTATACAAAGGAAGAAATTCTATCTCTTGACCAGAAAATTAAAAGCAACACTCTAGCTTTCCTAGATGAAAATCATAAATTAGCTATGAAAAATGCAGATTTCGAAAAACAGCTTGATTTGTTTGAAAAGAAAATCGAAAGTGACTTGAAAAGAGAAATACAGATATTGAAAATGAAGGACCACAGCACAATGGAGAAAATAAACGTTCTAAACGAATCGCAAATCCTTTTTGCTAAAACTCACCTCGAAAAAATCAAAGAACTTGATTATGATATGGGTAATAAAAGTATGGTTTTCAAAAACAATAATCGTGCATTGGCAAAAGAAGTTGAGGGTCTCCAATACCAAATGGATGGGATGAACGCAACATTACAGAAAAGAGGTGTAATTAGAATTGCCGAACGTGTTAAAAACAATGAAGAAAAAATAGAAAATTTCTCGGTTACTGTAAAAAAAGCTCTAGGCAATGTCTGGAAGGATCTGAATGCATCGAATGTGATCTTGTCAAAAGGTATGATAACATTCTATTTAAGTTCATTATGCCTTTTAGAGAGAAAGAAAGAAACAAATCTTTAGAAGAGTCACATTTATATAAATCATAATTTCAGAGACTGTATATATTCATATTCATTTTTTTCTACAAAAAATTATCAGTTACAATACGTACCACAAATAAAGAAATACTAGTATTTCCATATGGACCATTTAAAATCACAAGATTTCACCAAAATCAACAGCTTAAAAACTTAAAATCTCTTTCAATAAAAATAGAACTCGGAAATGTACTTACTTTGTATCTTTGATGAAGATCAATAATTATATTTAAGGAATTTAAAAAAAAAAATTAATTATTGGTGTGTAAATCACCCAATTAAACTTGAAAAATGCCTACGTTCAAGTCTATGCCTTATATCGTTACGTTTCTAATTACGTCTCTGTAGCCTCATTGTGACGTTATTTTATCGCGAGTTTCACTGTATATATTCCCACGCGTGAGTAAAAACAAAGGTGACTTAAAAATCAATTGTACAATTTTCTTTGTAGAAAAACACAGAAAATGTAAATATTTCTATATTTAAAAAAATATATTGAAATAAATGGCCTTCATTTAAAAAAAAAAAAAAAAAAAAAAAAAAATTCATAATTAGCATTACAATATGATATATAAGGATTAAATGTATACATCTTGGGGTCTATCAATATGTTCATTTAATCAAGTTCAAAAGAATTCCTGTAGCACGGATTTATACGTTGGACTCGTTGTCTATATTTTGTAAAAATACTACACTAAACTATAGATTTCCATGGATGAATAAAGTAAATCAAGGAGAAACGTATCATTATGTGAAGTAAAACAATGATTACAAAGTTATCACAATATTATCTCAGTGTCAAAGGTTATCACTATAATTTATAAGTAACGTTCACCATATTTACTGAAGTTTTCTTTAGAATTTTTTGTTAGGGGCATTTTAAAAATAACTAAGACGCTTTATTGTATATGCTTAAAGAAAACAGGACATATGCAAGTGAAACATATAGAGATAACAAACAGTATTCAAGATAAAAAAAATCCATAGAATACAAATTAAGGGTAGAGCAAACACATACCTCTAAAACATCAGAGGTGGGATCAGGTGCCATAGTAAGTAGTGAGCAACCCCTGCCGACTGGTCACGCCCGCCGAGTGCTCCTTGTCATGATTGGGAAAGATTGGAAAAATTCGTCGTGAATTTAGTGTAAATCTGTGTTCAGAAAAAAGAATGTTTTATTTTGTATTGTGATTTCATAAATATATCTTTTGTAAACATTTTATATCGTATTTCGTTTTTGTAATTTATTCCAAAATATGAATTAACCTTTGCTCTAATCTGATTGGCTGTAGGATACAGGATAGGATAGGATAGGATTGGATTAACTTCTATTTGTTTCTATCGTGAATCATAAATCCTGAATCCTATCCAATCCCATGCCATGTCAACTTGTGGGATAGCAACACTGTATGCCACCTCTCTCTATGTATAACCAAGTGACTGCCTTATTCAGGTCTTAACTGTATGCGTTATTCAGGTCTTACTACAATGTATAAGACGACACACAGCTGAAATCTGTAGCAAACACCGTCTCCAGAGAAGTTTCAATATACTACAGTACTGCGGGTATTATCTCAGTGCAGTCCAAGTATTTTTGCAATATCAGACTACTTAAATGATCGTAAAATTAATATTATTTAGTGTTTAAGACTTTAAACAAAAACGTAGGTCTAACGTTTATACGAAACTAAACAACAATCATTTCCATTTCAAACGTTTAAAAAAAGTAACGGAATAAATAGCAAACTATAATGTATTTTTTTCTTTTCTCATTCATTCCTTCATTCCTTCATAAATAGCAAATAATTTGAGATTTGATATTGAAATGAAATAAAATTGCGTTTATTTCGTAATAGGCATAAATTAAAATTTTAGAAAGTTGTTAGAAACTTAACGGAATAGATAGCAAACTTTGTTTTATTGTCATTCATTAATTGTTTGCTGTTTATACATTATATATATGATTAAAAACAGCAGAAATAAATAAATGTACAGAAAAAAATCGCATATTTTTTAATTAATTTCCTTAAATATCTGCTCTGTTTATGGTATTATATACTCAGTTTACGTGAAACCCATCCCCCTTTAGAGGATTTTAGAATGTTGCCTCTGTATATATACGGATTTTTCCGTTCTTTCCTGATCATTACAAGGAGCACACAGCGGGTGTGACCGGTCAGCAGGGGATGCAATGAAATAATAAATCCCCACTTTACCGTGTACACATTCAAACACACTTAACACTTCTTGATCTGACACTTAATTTGTGTTTCACAGAACAAAACATAAATTTTGCCATTATAATCATATGGGAGGCGCGGGGGGGGGGGGGGGGGGGTTATCTAGTAAGCTCATAGCTCACAGTACCTCTAGTTTTGACTGTCAATGAGTTGTTTAGATACTTTACGTGTACATGTGCGAAGTATATACCGTACATGCATAATATATAAAAAGAAAAGGTCCTCAATCAGTTTTTTAAGCGGTTAGCTAGCTAACCGCTTTATGGCATGGGCTCCAAAAAACCGGAAACTTCCATAAGGCGCTACCTATCGACATCGCTTTATCGCACGTAACCTTATCCTTCTGCAACCAAAACCGGAAACTTCCACAAGGCGCTACCTATCGACAACGGTAACTTCAGCAAAGCGCTTCCTATGATTTGTATACTGTTGGCGTAATACGCCCCCTGGTGAAAGATTGACAATATGCTGTGTACGAAGAGTGGCTATTATAACGATTATATCGAATTCTTATTAGTATTTACCAAAGCATTGACAATACTTAGAACACTAACTTCAAAGAACTGAGAATTTCGTCCTTATTACATGTACATCGTGCGATCGCGATTTATAGCAACTGTTAGTTTATTTTTGAAAGTTGAACGATACGGTTTATTATACAGCAGGTTGAAGGTTATTACAGACTGCAAAAACATCAGCAAATCTCTCGATCGAGTTTGATTTTCCTTGCCAAAGTATTAAGAAACACCATTTATTAAGTCAAGTCATACCTGAAAAACGTTTTTATAAAAACACCGAATACTAGTACATCTGCAAGTTTTACACTTTTTGTAACGTTTTTATGGAAACAATAGGATTGCCTCCACAATGAAACGTTTGTTTTCTTCTCTGTCTAATAAACAGTTTTAAAAGCTCAGCTCCCAGGGGTAAATTCTCTGCTCCGTCTTTGATAATTTATTACATGTACAAACGATCATAAGGGATCACTTACTTTTAGTTTTGAAAAAAATAATGGGGCACTTAAAGTAGTAAAATTAATTTTGAAAAAAAAGGATAAATATATATTAATTTTAATCGGCATTGTGACCCTCTTCTAAAAATCAACCGATATTATTATTCACAGAAGAATGAGGTATGAAAAGTCTTGGCAATTAGCAAAAATTTAAAATTTATACTTAGGGGAGATCCGTCCAATTCTGGACACGGGGTAATTCCGGACAAATAATACAGTCTTTCTCTTTTGTCTTATTTTTCGGTAATTCTGTATGGTTGATTAAAAATGTTTATTTATAAATTTTGAAAATTTGATTAATTCCTAGGGAACGTATTATTAGCTGTGAAAATCCTTCTTAAATTTGAATTTGTCCAGTTTGTCGATCATTATTTTGAGCGTTTGAGAAGAATTAAATTAAGATACAGGTGTTTAGAGACACATTGATAGAAAAGAAATCAGTGTATATTGTTTAACCGACATATTGAAGAAAGTGACACTGATAACTTCTTAAGTTACACTGACTTTAAGTGTACATTTGCATTTTTAAATACTAGTATTTTTTGATTAGACAACTTTCCTTTTCACATGTTTTATTTGAGAGCAATATTGCATGAAGAGTATATGGCAAATACACATTATGTCCTTATCTAGACATATTGTGCAAGACTTCTTTTAAATGATTCTCATATACCATTTACTTTATTCGAACATTTACTTGTTTGAAAAGTCAATAACGTACATTTCACAAAGCTTGATAATCTTGTTTACTCGCCAGTCTTCCCGTACAAGTAGTAGTTCATAATATTACTAAACGGAAGTATTCAGTATCTGTATAAAAATACAGAATGATCAATGATCGATTTAAGAAGAAAAGCTGACTCCTGAAAGTTTAAGAGGTGGGATCCGTTGCCTAGAAGAAGTAAGCATCCCACGTTGAAAGGTTATACCCGCGATGAGCCTACACAACTGGAGCTCTTTGATATCAATTCATTTACAAAGTCTCTGCTCAGTCATCCTTTTTTCTCTGACTAGCCAGCTGTAGATCTACACTACTCCAAATCCATTATTCTAAAGAATTTAATTTGTCATTTTTTTAGTTGTTTGCTATATTAGGCTTTACAATTACCTAACTTCAGATTCAATAGAGCATGAAAGACAATTAAATTTTCAACATCAACATAATTGTTTTCATCCAGAGAACGATAGGATGCCACCAAGAGAGAACTTTTAAAAATGCATTTCCTGTCTTTCAAACTGAAGAAATCTCATGTTTAAATTTTGAAACATGCATTTCAATCTAATTAAAATTTATTTAAATGTTCCAAATCCGCTACTGCTTCTCAAACATCTAACATCCCATTCGGGGTCACATCAGAGCGACCTTTCGATTATGAATACATGTACTAGTAAACACAAAAACTTTGGCCATGTAGATTCAAACCTCGGTAAACAACTCTCAAATTAATTCCACGGCTACATATCATCATTATTGATACTGTCTTACGTTGAATTAAAGTAATTTTGGAATCAATTTCATGTATAGTCTGCAGTCTGGCATCTGCACGTGAATAATGCAAACGAAAGAGCACAAACTATACAAGACACCCACACGTCATATATAACACAGCTTATGCAATGCATATTTTGTTTACTACAAAACTCCTCGGGTGTTTTGGTTCGGTGTTGAAAACAAGAAACCCATGTGAACTGTAAGCCAAGATTTCGGAGGAACCGTTTTCTTTGGCTAATCGAAGATTCACACTTACATGACCCCAAATATGATGTTGTTAGATGTCTGAGAAGCAGTAGCGGATTCGGAACATCTAATTTTAATTAGATTGCATCCATCTGTGACATCAGTTTGGAATGTTATTGATTTTACTATTAAGTAAAGTATTACAAAAACAGAATGCCTGTTATTTTTTCTCTGATAACATTGGACAAAGATATGCATACTTAAATATCATCATTTCATGCACTTTTTTCGGTACATATTAGATGAAAGCATGCTAACCGCTTTTCAGTACTTTCAGTACTTTGATTAAGCGGTTAGCTTCGCTAACCGCTTTATGGCATGTGTCCGATTTTTATCGACACCGGAAACTTCCATAAGGCGCTACCTATCGACAACGGAAACTTCAACAAAGCCTCTACCTAGTACCTATGATTTGTTTCTAACACATATAACATATGTTAAACAAAATCAAGACTATCAAAACAACAGAATATTTCGGTTTTTTAATTTTTTTTCTGATTTTGTTTGTCAATGAAATAAATTTATAATTGTTGTATTAAAAAAAGTTTATGTATAGGAGCATTTGGTGTCGAGATTAAATTTCCGTGACATCAGCTGATGGCGATCGGGCCCTGTGACGAAATTCGAAGTCAGCATGAAGTTTAGATGATAACATTATCAACGCGTTAGATTTAAAATTTAGGAAGAAATGTATAGCGAGAAATATTATATTTGAACCCAATGCTACACGAAAACCAGTAGGCATTTCCGATTTATGTGTTAAATTGAAGCCTGAATCGAACAGGTGGTCAAAATGGCGTCGGACACCTTGTGTATTTATATATAGAGGGGGTAGAATGTTTCGATATTTGGCTAATTTCGAGACTTACTGATAAAAATTCAGGTGCCTGTGATTAATTATAAGGCACCCCTCATGAACAATAAATATTTGATCGAATTATGCTACTGGGCACAGGGAGGACGGGTTAATTACTGGCTAAAGGGGTTGAAGGTTATTACCGACTGCAAAACATCGGAGAATCTCTCGATCGAGTTTCATTTTCCAAAATATTAAGGCATCCCTTTAATGAACTTAAGTAATACTAGTACACGAAGAAAGCCTTTATATAAAAATACTGAATACATCTGTAAGTTGTACAGTTATGGATTACTTCCATAATGAAACGTTTGTTTTCTTCTCCTTTTTTTCTCAATTGAAATTATTTAAAAGATGATAAAAGCTTTGTTTCCAGGGATAAATTCTGTACTCAGTCTAATTATTACAAAACGATTTTAAACGATCACATTTTTATTTTTAAAAAAAATAGTAATGGGAGCCTGAAAATACTAAAATTAATTTTTAAAAATTGGAGAAAAAAATTTAATCGGCATTCGACCCTTTTCTAAAAATCAGCCGATATAAAATATGCACAGAAAAAAG
Source organism: Saccostrea cuccullata (assembly GCF_032062105.1). Lineage (NCBI taxonomy): Eukaryota > Metazoa > Mollusca > Bivalvia > Ostreida > Ostreidae > Saccostrea > Saccostrea cuccullata. Next base: position 155,756 of record NW_026922110.1, on the reverse strand, counting down.
AGGCATGAAAAATCTTGACGATAAGCACAAATTGAAAATTATATCTAATGAATGATTATTTTTGAAAGTTTGCTAAATTCCTATGCAAGGTATAAGTTGTAAAAAATACTTTTTAAATTTGAATTTGTCCAATTTGTTAATTATCATTTTGAGCCTTTGAGAAGAAATAAAAATTAAGATACAGATGCTTACAGACATATTGATAGAAATTCGCATACTTGTTTTTAGTAAAAAAAAAACCAAAAAAAAAAACAAAAAAAAAAAACATGGTATTGCTTATGCGACGTATTGAAGAAAGTGACAATGATACCTAGGTAATTCTTGCAATGGACAATTAAATTATTTGTTATACACTGACTTTTAGTGAACCTTTGAATTTTTAAAATACTAGTATTGATGGATTAAATAACAACTTTCCTTTTCACACGTTTTTTTTTTTTTTTTAACAATATTTCATGAAAAATATTTGCCAAATACTCAGTATATGTTCGTTTATACATATCGTGCAAGACTCTTTTTTAAATAATTGTCAAATACCATTTACTTATTCGAACATTTATTTGTATGAAAAGTCAATAATGTACATTTCTTAAAACTTTATTATCCTGTTTACTTGTCTTTCTTCCTGTGAGAGAAATAGTTCATAATATTAATAAACAGATGTACTCAGTATCTGAATCAAAATACAGAATGAACAGTGATCGGTCTCAAAAGAAAAACGGATCCTTGAAAGTTCCGGTGCCTAGGAGAAGGAAGCTTCCCCAATGACATTTGAATTATCATTTTATTTTCTTTTTGAGTTGTTTGCTATAGTAGCCTTTACAGTTACCTAATTTCAGAATCAATAGAGCATGAAAGCCAGTTAAATTTGCAACATCAACATAATTTTTTTTTCGTTCTGAGCACTTTTGGACGCCACCAATGGAGACAATTAGGGAGAATTTTTTTGAAATTGAACTTCCTGTCTTTCAAACTGAAAATCTCAGGTTGATATTTTGAAACAAACATTTGTGACATCAGTCTGGAATGTTATTGGTTATACCATTTAGTTAAGTACTACAAAATTCAGTGTGTCTGCCTCTTCGCTGATGACACTGGAAAAAGATATGCATGCCTACTTTAATATCATCATTCAATGCATTTTTTGTTATTGTACACTGTACATATTCGATGAAAGCATGCTAACCGCTTTTCAGTACTTTCAGTACTTTGATGCATATTTTGTTTTGATACACTTAAAAAGCGAGAGCGTATATAATATTCAGGATGTCCATCCGTCCGTCCGTCCGTCTGTTACTTTTTGGGGTGCCTATCTCTTATCCGCAACTCCTCTTTTACCACAAAATGAAATTTAATGAGACTTTCACAGAATCTTTGTTATATAGTCCCATTATGCACCTTCCTTCTATTTTATTTTTTGATTGGATACCTATTTTTCGGAGCAAAACATTGACACTGCCATTTTTTACATCCCCGCTTGAAAAGCGGTAGGATATATATAGCAATTGGTATGTCCGTCCGTCCGTCTGAACGCCCGTCTGTCCGTACGTCCGTTTGTCAGTCTGTCTGTCTGTTACGCTTTAGGATACCCATCTCTTATCCGCAACTCCTCTTATACCAATTTATGAAACTTTCACAGAATCTTTATTACTTATTGCCATTGTGCACTTCCTATTTGTCTCCCGCTTGAAAAGTAGGGGATATTAATTTGGGTCTGTCCGTCCGTCCGTCTAGCTGTCCGTCCGTTCGTCCGTCTTTCTGTCTGACTGTAATGCTTTCGTTTCCACACGATATCTCGAGAATGCTTTGAGCTTTTGCAAAGAAGTTTTGCATAGCAACTCCCTATGGACTAAAGAAGGTCAAGGTCATAAATTCGCAAATTCTGTCTGTTATAACACTTTCGTTTCCGCGCGATATCCCGAGAACCCTTTGAGCTTTTGCAATGAAATTTTACATAGCAACTCCCTGTGGCTTAAGGAAGACTCCTATTGATTTTGAGATCAAAAGGTAAAAGTTCAAGGTCGTAAATGTATACATTCTGTTTGTGTGTAACACTATCGTTTTCGGGCGATATTTCAAGAGGATGTTGAGATTTTGCAATGTAATTTTATAACAAAAGTCCCTTGGACCTCTCTCACCCCTCTCAAAGTGTCCTGCCCCGTTTGTTTTATTAGTATTGATTGTATTACATGTCGCTATTTTTAGCACAGGGTCATGAAGGAGAGTTGTTACGTATAAAACAGGTTCTCGGCGGACTTTATATTCTTATTACATCTATATGAACTGATTAATAAAGGTTAAATTAGACACCATGCATTGTGTTAAATTTTGACAATATATCGAACGTGAATATATACATGTATGTGACTTAATGTTTGTCTATACTACGCGGCTCCGTGGTCTAGTGGTATGTCTCTCGCTTCACATGTGAGAGAGCCAGGGTTCGCATTCGGGAAAATCCAATTTTTTTTCCCGAAATACTTCTCTTTTTTACTAAATGATAGTATTCAGCATGTGAAATGAAAAATTTATGAGGTCTGGCTTGTACAAACACATAAAATCATCATTACAGTATGATAAATATTCCATATTAAAAGAATCATCGACACACATAATAAAGAATAATCGATCAAACCTTTATATCCATATTGGCAGATTTTATTTGCTTCAGAATACATTTAATAATTCTACAAATTCAGTCAACGGGATCTGACCCCCCTCCCCTCCCCCTGTGCATGGTTTACTTTTTCCCGGGGGACACAAATTCTCTGAATTAGCTTGTTTACTTTTTGATCCAACACATATTTTGAGTTTTCCGGCCACAGCAAAACATTGACTTTGCCATTATAGCCATATGGAAGGTGGGGGTATCATTTTGTGAGCTCATTGCTCACAATACCTCTAGTATATATTATTGAAGGGTACCAATCTCTTTTCTGCAACTGCTCCTATACCAATGAATAACAGTTAATGATACTTTCGCAGATTCTTCATTACATAATGGCATTGTTTACCTTTTTTTTAACCTTTTGATCTAACACTTATTTCAGGTTTCCAAGAGCAAAACAGGGAATTTGTCATTAAAATCATATGGCATTTAGTGAGCTCGTTGCTCACAGTACCTCTAGTTTTAGAAGGAATCTGTGAAATTATCATTACAGCGAGCACAGTGAGCAACGCTCAATACACTAACGTGTAAGAACAGAGGAAATTCGGAATGAAATCTGCACATATGTCAAGCAAATGTTTCTGTAAAACCTTCCCTGAATTCCTTTGCTACCCAATACCCTTTGCGTGAATAGATAAATAAATAATAACGTAAAGCACAAAAGGCTTTCAGTTTGTAGAAATCTCTAAAAGAAACAAAAGATAACACTGCAATGTCAATCGACAAAAATTGCATTAGGTTTATAGTATAAAATTATGGAATGGCAAATTTATGGTTCCCCGAGGGAGGAAACTATTTCTCGAGGCGGCGAAGCGGATTATAAAGCGTAAACTGACCCAAACCAGGTTATATCAAATAATTTGACCAAGAATTAGAGTCATTCCTTAAATAATATTGCTTCATTTTTCTGTCAGCTCTTTTGGCTCGATAAATCTTTTACTCCTTTAGATTCTGAATCATTGCATTGACTTTAAAATAGCTATAATTGTATAATTTATTGAGATAAACATATAATCAATTCATTTCCAATTTAGCTCAAGTGAGCATTCTGGCTATTATATCTCTTTTTTGCCCCCTAACAATTTTAACTTTGATAAACAAGGGGGTCATTATTCTACGGGGGTAATTTTTTCTTCACGTGGGATATGCAAATTTTTAGGGTGGTGAAACTCTTTCTAAGGGCAAAAGGGTCATTTTTCGACGTCGAATAATGACCGGCGGTCATTTTTAGGCGTAGAATAATGACCGGGAGTCATTTTTCGCCGTTGAAAAATGACCCCCGGTCATTATTCTATGGGGGTCATTATTTGTCTTTACACTGGCGGAAAGGACCAAGTCCTTAATTTTCTACTCTAGAACAGACACTCTAACAAGTGCGCCACGTCGGTGTCTTCAGTAGAATGTGTAATAAATAAAACTACAAAAAGATGATAAACCATGTAAATAAGCTTATTGGCTAAACACAAATTTAAAATTCTGGATTGATTCGTTATTTGTTGTTTGCTTGTTGTCACTCAAAATGTTACTTAAACTATGTAGAAGTCTCTTTCTCCTGCTTACTCAGGTCTGGGTTCAAATCTACATCCTGGTATGTTTCTATTTTACATGAATTCACATACCCTTCTTGTTCATCTTCGTGGTCTAGTTCATCAATTTGATCTGAACAGACAACATATATTGCAAAACGTACTACTGGTTCTGAATGTTCAAGAAAACCTTTCAAAAATTAGCATGATAAGTCTTTATTTTTCCATTTATTTCTAATTGGTAGTCAAAATTACATATCTTCCTCAAAATCTGGAATGGCCCCTTCCACTGCATTGGCAGCTTATTACTGTCAGAAGGTAAAAAAAACTAAATTTCTCACCTGGCTTCTTGTTACGACTTCTTGCTTTCTTATTGAAATACACACTGTGTCATTTAGATGATGCAAAATTATTTTGTTAAAACGCATTCTGATTACGCACACAAGCACTCTGAAATTGACATTAAAAAGATGCTTGAGTTTTTGATTGACAATATCTATGTGGTTTTTGGAGACCAGGCGTTCCAACAATCTATTGGAATTCCCATAAGTTCCAAATGCGTTTCGTTATTAGCAGACCTATTTTTGTATTCAAATCGACGACTTATGGTCAAATAACAATGGTAATTTCTATTCCTATGTCGATACGATATATCTTGGTGAGCTTGAGATAAAAGATATCATTGAGTCTGACACATCTGTTTCATGCTTGGATATTTACTTGAGAAAGACATTAATGATAATCTAACAACCAAGCTCTATGATAAACGTAATGACTTTAACTTTTCTATCATCAACTTCCCTTACTTATGCAGCAATATACTACATCACCTGCATACGGAGTTTATATATCTCGTATGATCCGATACTCAAGAGTATGCTCTACGTATGAACAATTTCTAAAATGAGTTAAATTATTGAAAAACAAGTTGATGAAACAAGAATAAAATCATTCTCGTTTAATGGTATCATTTTGTAAGTTCAATGGTCGATACAATGACCTTGTCAGCAAATACAATTCATTTTTGAGTCAAATGCTGCCTGACGTTTTTTCAAACTAATTGTTAGTCCATATTTTATATACACTGACATAACTTATTAATATACTAGCTTTATAACAATCTCTCAAACAAAAGACCTCTCTTCTCTTATCATCTTACCTTCCCATTGCACGATATTGGCCTTCTTTTGCATTTCGATGTCTTGTTTTAAGTGCTGGATCAGTTTGTTGTTCATGATGTATGTCTTCAGGTTTGGTATCACCCTTGAATGTATCTGGAATTTTAAGAGTTGGGTAAGCTTTCTTCTTTTCTCTAGTTTGATATGGTGTCTCTACTGCTAAGTCTTTAGTATCCACTCTAGGTCAAGATCATGGGATTTTCTTGCTTTATGCCCCTCTCCAATAATTAAATCGAAAACAGGGTTTTCCATACACCAAACCTCCAATTCACCTAGGACACATGGAGAATCTATATTTACTTGTTTAACTGGAGCAATTTTTTAAGTATTATCTGCTAAAATGCATGTCTCACTTTTACCTGTTAAACTTTCGTCTTTGAAAAAACTTCTGCTTACCACAATGTTTTGACAACTAGAATCTCAAAGAAGTGCAACTGGTTGACCATCCACATATCTAGCTGATAGTTATATAAGTTTTTAGTGGTATGACATGGTGGTTAGTGATTTAGTGGTAAGTTAAAATGGTGGATGTGTCACATACCTGAGAGCAGAGGTATGAGGTCTGACTTCACACAAATGTAATATTTTGTCAATATCTCTGTGCTCCTCTTTATTCACTAGCGCACTTAAAATCTTACCTTTAGATTTGTGACACTGTGGAGCTATATGACCCTGCTTACCTCAAATGTAACATTTTCTCTCTGTCACTGGACCTCTGGTGCTGGGGTTGTTGTGGTAGATCTGTAGGTTACTTGTATCTTACTTACTTCCGTAGGCTTCTTAATATCCTTTGAGCATAAATTTGAAACGCTTGTGTTTCTTGTCTCACGAAATTGATCTGCTAGAGTGCAAATTCATCTTCCGTCTTTGGGATGTTCTGTTTAAGAAAGACCAACAATCATAATTGCACACATGTAAGAACTGATCGCAAAGCATAAGATCAAAGAGTTCGTCACAATTCATACAGACCGTAGACATTTCTATCCAATGAGAAAGGTAAGAACCTAATCTTACTTTAAACTAAAAAAAATGTTTCACCACTTTCGGGACGACAAGAACGACACTTTTTTTGAAACCTTCTTCCGTCATTTCATATCTCCGGAGTTACGCTACTTTGAACTCATCATAATCATCTTCTTTCGATTTTGACATAAAAACATATACCTGTAAAGCTCAACTTTTAAGTAATGCACTGAAATGTGTTGACCAAAGGGATTTTTCCCATTGTCATAGCCATTTCATACCTTTCAAATCTGCGCAGATAACTATCCATCTACTACTTTATTCCATCTCTCCATCTCTGTTCTCTTCAAAGGATGAAATTTTAGAAGTACTTGGTTTGACTGAGTTCCTACTCGCCTTATACATTGACTTGTCGCTCTTCGTTGCCATTTCTATAAACAATGTGCATTATTCTTGGATTTAAATGTGTTAAATCAAACAGATCCAAAGCAGACACTGTGTTCAGAATTAACTTAAATTTCGAAGTTCTTTTTGTTATTACATGTACATTAAATCGTATTTAATGTATTTGTTTTTGTTTCCCTCTTGTGCACATGTCAAGGTTTACCTGTAACTCTCCATTCTGTTTGTTTTAACTACTGTCTATTCTTTTTGAAAAAACTGTCCATTTTTAAAAAGAATGGACAGTTTTCCAAAAAGAATGGACAGTTTTCCAAAAAGAATGGAAAATTACAGGTGACTTAATGGATTGTTAGAGGAGTTAGCTCAACATTAAGCTATATAATGGACAACACAAACAAAAGGTTTACATCACAATCATGTTTTAAATACAAAGAGCAAAAGCCACTTTTGTCTTTTTGGCCTTGAGAATTTCTTAAAAATCAAAACTGCTCAAGTTTGGTTGTAAATGCAGTATTTATCACTTGAACTAATGGTGATCGTGTATCTATCAAACATTAAAAAACTTCTATGACGCCAGCCATTGTTGTTAGTCTACGTATATTTTACCGATTCAACCAGCACTAGTTGGATATTTAAAAGATCCACCTGGCCATCAGTTGGATATTCAAAATGTCCAACAGCCTATCGGTTGGATATTTAAATACCCAACTGAGGTGCAGAAAACATAATACAATGAACAAAAGAGATAAAGCAATTTTAAAATGTATTTCCAATGCATATGAAAAATAAAATAATTACTCCAAATTTTCAACACTTTTATAATCAATTTCCAGTGCACACCGAATTAAAGTAATTACTTCACATTTATCACATTTATAAATAATCACAATAATTGTGTTTCAAATGCACTTCCAATGCTCACAGAAATAACAACTCCTCCGAATCGTGCACACTTTTAGAAATGTTTTCGGTCTTAAATTTTGAAAGCATAACTTTTTCACACATTTTCACCTTGAATCTTAAACTGCATCACTTCTTATTGCTGAATATTATTTCAGGGTCCGTTATCAGTAAATCTCTTCAGATTATCCGACATTCATCTCTGTTTCATTCTTTTCCGGTGTACTTCCAAAAAGAACAATAATTGACAGCCCATCTATTTCTCGACACCATTTTTATTGCAGATCTTGATATGGAATTTTTTATAACAGTTTCAGCATAACACCGCCAATCTTTTTATCTGTTTAAGCACTTTCACAAGTATTGTCCGAATGGAACTCCATAAGAATTCAACACTTTTCCTCAACAAACCGTCATCTTATGATATGTAATGACAAATTCCCGACCTTTTATCAAACTTCTGTAGTTATCTTCAGCTTTCAGGTCAAAAGTATTCAAAACACTATCTGAACCTCTCTAATTTACATTGGATTTAAAAATATTCTTCGTCTGATTTCATGACTGTTCAGTACAATGAAAAGGGTGGGAATGAAATCAGCACCATGTAGTTTCATGCTCACTAGTCCATGAATAAAAGGGGTGTTCGGTCAGGCTATTGTTTTATGTCACGATTGCATATTTGAATGGGCTACATCCTATTGTATTACAGCAAGTTGGATATTTGAATAGGTAAATGTTTCTTTGGGGCCCAAAGTAGGGATTTTTTTTAAGTAAAATAATAACTCGATGGTGTTGAATAATTTAGAGAAAACATCACCTCCTCGGGCCTTCGGCCCTCGGAGAGAATGTTTTCTCTAAACTATTAAACACCATCTCGTTATTTATCCCTTACTGAAATAATTTTCGTTCTAGTCAGAACATTATATGGCGTCGTAAAATGCATCCTATATCCTGTAAATTCTTTTAAAATGGACAGAATTAAAAGTATTTCTTGCATATTTCATATATTTTACAAAATCTAATACAAATATGCAACTGCATAATGAAAGATTTAATCCTGAACATGTTTAAACTTTTAGATTTTTTGCTGAAGGTAGTCAAATAGGCATGTTTTCTGCAAAATTCAATAACATTGCATTTCCTCAAAGCTTGTTTACCAATATCTTGATTCGGAAAAAGAAAATGGGAGATAAAAGCACTAATTCTTTTCTTAATTTGATGTATGAAATGCGACAGATGATGATAGTTAATTAGTTGAGATAAGTACAGGACCATTTTATGCTACTGGACCTAGCTCTTTAAAAGTCTGGATTGGTTCGTTGTTTGGTCGTTTTTGATTTGAATGACTTCGTAAACCAAATTGGGATGTACAAATTTATTGTAAATTACATACACTATGACATTTAATTTTGTTTATGAAATATACCAAGTTGATTCTTGATCATGTGTTCCATAATATCTACTACTAGTATATACTTTGCGTTTAACTGCATGCTGCATTTCACTGCAAATACTAAAGCATTTAACTGCATAATGCATTTTACTGCAACTACTCAACAGAATATAGGAAATATGTGTGTACTATACAGCTGTACACACTATCTATACGTCAAACATTGTAGCTTGTACATACTATAATATACTCGTAGACTATGACAATAATACTTGAAATGATAGCAATGCACACATAACTCAATCATGTTACTTATTAAGGAAAGAGCTAAGGTTATTGGCAATTCCAGGAAACTGTATAAGATAAAACCTTTAAATTTATGAGAAACTTATCTTAGAATAGATGTAAAGTCTGGTCAATTAAACTTTATCTTTGAAAGAATACTACGGCAAATGCTTGAGTAAGTGAAGAACGTTGACTCTACTCAGTTGTTACACCCAAACTGATTACAAGTCATCTGGGGATTTAAATTCTACTGAACACAGTTATGACATTTAAGTAGGTTATTTGCATAGCAAAAATATATGGAACCATGTTGGAACGTTAATTGTGACATACGCGTGTCTTGCAATATTCTTGCACCAAAGTTGCACCTTTTGCGAATTGTTCTTGAACCAAAATCAAACGGTGTTTTGCATGATTCTTGTACGGTTAGCACAAAACAATTTAAGGCTTAGATAGAAGTCGCAGGTTTCCACGAAAAGGCATGCATAAAACAAAATATGCTCTAAAATCAAACGTTTTTAGGATAAATAATACAAACTTTTTTTCAGAAATCAGTAAAATTTTTCATAGATTAAGATAATTTAAATTGGTAACGTGAATAATGTTTACCAAGTATAGAGGGAGAATTTTATCATAACATTTTGTGCTAATATCTTAGCACCAAGGAAAACCTACGATTTTTTTTAATATTTCTTTAATATTATATTTTTTAATTCATGTCATTCCGAATCAAAATGCATAAAACAAAATGAGCTCTAAAATCAAAAATTTTTAGGATAAATAATACAAACAAAATTTTTTTCAGAAATCAGTAAAATTTTTCATAGATTAAGATAATTTAAATTGATAACGTGAATAATGTTTACCAAGTATAGTGGGAGAATTTTATCATAACATTTTGTGCTAATATCTTAGCACCAAGGAAAACCTACGATTTTTTTAAATATTTCTTTAATATTATATATTTTAATTCATGTCATTCCGAATCAAAATCAAACAAAAAATATATATCAATCCATGCATCATTTTTTGTGTGTTAAGTACTCTTAATAGGGTAGTGCCAAGTTTCAGAGCCTGAATAAAGGGTGTTTTTTTCAGTCTTCTTACCAAAGATCTTATCTTACCAAAGATAAAATATGTTTTTAGTAAGTTTCATTAGATCATTTTATGAAAAATTTCATTGTTGGTATACTATGGATATGATTTACTCTGTTATATATTAATCTGTGTCCTTAATGTATATACAAATATTAGAGTGAATTTATTGAATAAAATTTCAGGTCAGTTGAAAGATATTGGTTTTGTTGGATTTACAGTCTCTTTAAGAGCTGAGAACCTTCCACAGAGTGGCAGTATCATCCAAGTCTCGAGAATTATTACAAACTATTCCACTTCCTTCTCCGCTAGAGGGGAATTTGAGTGTAATAAAGAAGGTATTTACGCATTTTTCCTTCATTTAGTAACAAATTCTAAATCAAATGGCGCATGGATCAACAAAAATGACATTCCAATGACGTTAACCTGGCAGGAAGGACCCCAAGTATCAACAGTGATCTCTGGTACTACATCATTAGTCATTGATTTACGAGTCGGGGATAGGATAAGTATCAAGTCCTACAAAAACAGACTTTCTGTTAATGAAAATTCAGTTTGGTCTGGCTATCTCCTTTCTGAAAAAAAAGATGAGTACATAGCAATGCAATCTACAATGATGGACACCAATAATTCAAAATTCATTATCGCGAAAGAAATTATTACAAATATAGGAAACGCAAGTTACTCATTAGAAACGGGGGAATTTGATTGTCCAAAAACTGGATTTTACAAAATTGACATAAATACTGTAATAAAAACCGCGGATAACGGGGTAAAGGTATATCGAAATGGAGTGTATTACCCTAGTCTACATTCATGGCATTCTCAGAATGACCACAGTTCTTCTTCAGCTGGTGCGATTTTAAATCTCACACTTGGAGACAAAATAAAACTCAAGGTTTTTTCAAGTAATGAAATTAACATGAGCAGTTATTCAAATTTTGCTATCTATTTGATTAATCCTATGTTTAATGTAGATACTGGTTTCTCTTGTAGAATAAAAACTGTAGAAACATACATAACCTGTTCCGACCCGACTAAGGCTATAAACTCGTCGGGTTATTTTACGTGCGAAAAAGAAGGATATTATTACATAGCCGTCAATTTAATACTTGTATCCACAAATAACGGCATTCAAATTTATAAAAATAAAGAACCCTTGACATTTGCATGGATTGGTGCTAAATGGGGCAGATATTACACAACTTCAACGTCAGTAGTCATTCGCTTAGAAGTTGGTGACTACATTACTTTCAGACAAATGCGTGGAAGTCTGAGTATTGATCATGCATCTTTTATTTAAGAAATAAGGTATCATTTTTTGAGTTTTATTGAGATGTAAAACGGGTTGGTCACGTGATCAAATCCCATAAAGCCCGAAGGGCTTTATGGAAGATTTGATCATGTGTCAACCCGTTTTACATCTCAATAAAACTCAAAAAATGATACCTTATTACTTATATTTACATTTGTAACTTATTCATACTATAAATTTGTCTGATTGTTACTTTTAACGTGCGAAATGCGTTATTTTTCAAACCCAACGGCATGTATGTAATCCACTAAACGCGCGTCGACCCTTTATGACGTCACAAAAAAATTACGTCGAACGTTTATCCAAACGCACATCTATGACCTCTTGACCCCGTACCTGTATTTACACAGTTATAAAAACACTTGCTTTCAGTAGTGTTATGTAAAGGAAAACATTTGCAAATGTAAATATTGTACTTTATAAAACCTACCCATGACAATCAGGTTAATTTAACAAACATGCATTATTCTGTTTTTCTCTTAAAAGTAAATCTTGAAAAATAATACTTTATCTAAAAAATGAAAAAAAAGACATCACTTTTCGTCATCTTCATCTTTTACATGATACATGATATTTGTATTGGTGCTTAATGTGCTCACTGTAAATACAAACAGTCGTTTATAACCTGGAAAAAAAGATTGCAGTAAATCTAAGGTACTGTTAGTTAAAAATATAGCCTGGCATCAGAAATTCAATTGAATGCACATGTACAGGTGTTGATTTATGTAATCCTGACATTTTTCAAGTATATGTATATAGAGGATATCTATATTGTGTGATTTGATATTAGCTTTATCCATCGAGTTGAAATGGTGTATATTCGCGAGGCTTGCATCGCGAATATACACCATTTCAACGTGTTGGATAAAGCCAATATCAAATCACACAATTACGGATATTCTTTTTCATAGATGTTCTATTTATCTCATACGACCCATGTGAAAGTACATGAATGATTTCTTATTCAAATTGATGAAGTATAACTTGATGAGGTAGTACTGTTGATGTTGACATGCCTCGAAAGAAAGTAGATCGTGTTCAAAATTTAGAACTTTTGTTATCTGCGCCTTTTTAAGGCATTATGTGACAATTGCTAGAGCTTTACATCAAACGAACTTCTTACTGAAAGCTGTAAGGACCAAGGGATCGTAAATATCAACTCTTTTTACGGTAGCGGTACAAAACGTGCTAGACAAGGTTACTAATAGTTATACGTAGGACTAGATTCATTGTCCATGAAGTTACACAGGTCTACATTACTAGGTAGTATGGTGTCCGGATAGGACCAATTGTAAAAGCTCAATAGAGCGTTCAGAACAACACGCCATCACGCTAACACACAAGATGCTGTCACGCTAATACGCTGTCACGCTAACACGATTTCAAACAACACGCCGACGCGCTAACACACAACGCACTGTCATGCTAACACGAGTACGCACAACACACTGTCACGCTAACGCGATTTTAAGCAGCATGCCGTCGCGCTAACATACAACACGCCGTCGCGAGTTGTGAGTTAGCGCGTCAGCGTGTTGTGCAAACTCGTGTTAGCATTACAACGTGTGGTGTGTTAGCGCGACGGCGTGTTGTGCGAGCTTTCGTTCGCGGGACTGCGTGTTGTGCGTTAGCGCGACGGCGTGTTTTCTTCTGAACGCTATGTTGAGCTTTTGCAAATGGCCCTATCCGGACACCATAATGTAGGCATACATGTAAGTAGTATAATATAAGAAAGCATTGTTGAGGATGTTAAAGGAATCTTATAACAACAACTTAAGTGCTAGGATTTTCTCTCTCCGAATACAATTTATAGAAGGGGAGGGGGGAGTAACACCCGTCCTTAATGTTTCTTCGTCTTCAATACAGGTACCTTGATAAAATAAGACACTTTTTTTAAATATACGAGTCTTTTTCTTGCTTTTAACGACATTATTGTTTTTTATTATTCATTTAATAAGAGCAAGAAATTTCACAAATGAAGGTTTCAATAAAATAAAAATTTGAAGAGAGGGATCGTGTCAAAACCGGAAGTGCTGTTAAGAAAGCATCTATCCGTGGATAAAGCATAAGGTTATCTCATGGGTAGTATCCCCCACACGTATGAGATAAATATATATTAATATACATTAATTTCATCCATGATTGAATGAAAAAGAGCATATATACATTTAGAGATGCTGATTCATTTATCTGATCTTGTTTATGATAATTACTAAATTACTTAGAATCTGTTTATTAGCAGATTTATATTCTGTTTGATATGTTTATTTCCATTCAATTTCGGAAAATTTCTCGTGTATTGTATATTGATTTTTTTTTATACTAAGACTCAACAACATTGAACTTACCCTTACCATAATATATGCGTTAATGAATTGATATTGTTTGTGAAAGAGAATCAAGCATAATTATAACCATTAATTCAATTGGGCTGTATTACTTGCATGTACTGAGATTCATGTCTTTGAAATTCATGTGATTCATTTTACAGGACAGAAATTATGAAAAATAAAATTATGTTACTGTTTTACTTTTCGTAAAGTTCAATTTATCAAAATTGTATAAATTAACTAACCCAAAAATTTTATTAAATCAAAACTTTAAGGATATTTTATTGAGAAATGATTAGCAGAGATCTACAGAGGAATTAAATAAGAAGCGGGGAAAAGGGGCATATGTACGGAAGCCCGTTGAGGCCATTTGAAAGAAAGATTTTTATTGCATTTAATCGCAATAATCATTGCGTTTAAACGCATAAGATTGCGATTAATCGCAATAATTATTGCGTTTAAACTTAAAGTACTTTGCGTTTTATCGCAAAAGATTGCGTTTAAACGCAATCTTTTGCGATTTAACGCAATAATTTTGCGATAATCGCAATACTTTTTGCGTTTAAACGCAATAATATTGCTATTAAACACAACATTTTTTTGCATTTAAACGCAATATTTTATTGCGTTTAAACGCATACAATAAGTATAAAAAACGTCAGTCAGTATTTCTCAATGATAAATTGTTGTTGCTGTATCGACCATAGATCTTACGAAATGATGACTTTAAACGAGACTGCTGATATTCTTCTTACGAAATACAATACGATACGTATTCCTAAAATTCAAAGGAGGAGGGGGAGGAGGAGGTGATGGTGAAAATAAGAGTTATGAAGATAGAGATGATGGTGAAAATGATAGTGAGGAAGATAGAGATGATGGTGGAAATGAAAGTAATGAAGATAGAGATGATGGTGGAAATGATAGTGAGGAAGATAGAGATGATGGTGGAAATGATAGTGAGGAAGATAGAGATGATGGTGGAAATGAAAGTGAGGAAGATAGAGATGATGGTGGAAATGATAGTGAGGAAGATAGAGATGATGGTGGAAATGAAAGTGAGGAAGATAGAGATGATGGTGGCAATGAAAGTGAGGAAGATAGAGATGATGGTGGAAATGATAGTGAGGAAGATAGAGATGATGGTGGAAATGATAGTGAGGAAGATAGAGATGATGGTGGAAATGAAAGTGAGGAAGATAGAGATGATGGTGGAAATGATAGTGAGGAAGATAGAGATGATGGTGGAAATGAAAGTGAGGAAGATAGAGATGATGGTGGAAATGAAAGTGAGGAAGATAGAGATGATGGTGGAAATGAAAGTGAGGAAGATAGAGATGATGGTGGAAATGATAGTGAGGAAGATAGAGATGATGGTGGAAATGATAATGAGGAAGATAGAGATGATGGTGGAAATGAAAGTGAGGAAGATAGAGATGATGGTGGAAATGATAGTGAGGAAGATAGAGATGATGGTGGAAATGATAGTGAGGAAGATAGAGATGATGGTGGAAATGAAAGTAATGAAGATAGAGATGATGGTGGAAATGAAAGTGAGGAAGATAGAGATGATGGTGGAAATGATAGTGAGGAAGATAGAGATGATGGTGGAAATGAAAGTGAGGAAGATAGAGATGATGGTGAAAATGAAAATGATGGAGATAGAGATGATAGTGGAAATGAAAGTGATGAAGATAGAGATGATGGTGGAAATGAGAGTAATGAAGATAGAGATGATGGTGGAAATGAAAGTAATGAAGATAAAAAAATGATGGTGGAAATGAAAGTGATTCAAATAATTGTTAGTTTTTAAAGTGAAAATGAAAGTAACTCGAAATATTTACTGGTAAGATTATATTGAACCGATTTTACAAGAATGTGCTACAGGATTAGGGTTAGTCAATATGAAGTTCTTGTACAGTTGGCACACAAAATCATGGATTTTCATTGTTGTTTAATTACGTCATCTCTCACAAATTGAAAACTTCTTAATATCAATTCTCTATAAAAATCAAAATTTTAAATAGGGTCGTGGACATGACATATCTCCGATTTAGCTGAAATTCACACCATTTACTACAATTGGTATGTCTTTAATAAATATGATGTTAAAGTCTAACTTTTCAATTTGGTTGCCATGGTAACAGGGATGTTATATTTAGAACCCTCTGATTAAGCAAATTTTGCTCCGTTTTAAATTAAATTTGTGCACATTCAATTAATTAGTAAAAATTCACATGAAAATTATATTATGTGAGCTCATATTACTTAAATCTGAGAAATTAATTTCATTCAAAGATATTTGAATGAAGATTAAGCGAATTTTCATTGCAGCATTAAGGTTGTTAGCAAATTGGCAATTTGCCAAATTTGTCTTTTTTAGTCATATTCAATGAAATTTTTCACCATTTTGACAACTGATATATTTGTAACCATGTATCATTAAATAAACTATATATTCTAAGGTTTTATGAGAATAAAAAAAATTAATGGGTAAATCAAAAACTTTCTAGTAATTATTGCATGAAAATTGGCAATTTGCCAAAATTGACTTTTTTAGTCATATTCAATGAAATTTTTCACCATTTTGAAAAATGATATATTTGTAACCATGTATCATTAAATAAACTATATATTCTAAGGTTTTATGAGAATAAAAAAAAATTATGGGTAAATCAAAAACTTTCTAGAAATTATTGCATGAAAATTGGCAATTTGCCAAAATTGACTTTTTTAGTCATATTCAATGAAATTTTTCACCATTTTGACAACTGATATATTTGTAACCATGTATCATTTAATAAACTATATATTCTAAGGTTTTGTGAGAATAAAAAAAATTAATAAATTAATGGGTAAATGTACAGCTTTCTAGAAATTATTGCATGAATGACCCCCCCCCCCCTCCATTAATCACAAATAACAGAGAAGATCATCTAACAACATGTTTTACCAAACTGAACAAATTGTTATGTAGTATGAATATATGTCAAGTATTTAAATTTCTTTTCAATAATTAAATAGAACTTCTGAAATTAACTCAGTGACAGGTAAATTAAAATGTTGCCATGGAAACAAATCAGCCTTCTAGTTAATTTAATGTAAATATGAAATAAAACAAGTGAGTTTCAAAAAATTCTTACAAATCTTTTAATGTCCAATCCTTTTGATTTATTCACTAAAATATGTTCAAAACAATTGTTTTATGGTTAATTTTTTAAAATGTATAATTTAAGTAAAAAGGCAAACTCATATTTAATAAATGATATGAAAGTATTTTATGAAAATATGAAAGTAGGTCAGACAATATTATGTCAAAACAAGTTGGCAAGACCATCTTGATTATAATGTTTGTTTGCCCTCTCCCAGCTCAGGGTAAAATTATTAAGTCACCTCGTTAGGTAGGTTGTAAAATCTTTTTCCCAGAAAATTTCATAATATTTGTTGACGAGATAAGATGGATAAAAAAAAAACCATCCTGTCTTGCAATGTAAAAAAAGTTTTGAATTTTAATTAGTCTGTTGGGGGAAGGCAGCCAAATTTGTTTAAATGACCTTATATGCTAAATATTGTGGAATTAATTTTTATTACCACATTGCTTATCAGCATATTCAGATGATCAGTTACATGTATACTATGTTCTTTTAATGGGTATAAATATTTTTAACCATTTGACCTTGACCTTAGACATTGACTGACTTAAAAAAACTTTAACCTTAACCACAACTTTTGAAGTTGGACTAGATTTTCATATTTCACAGGTGTTTTACTTGTGGCAAGACCTTTCTTGGGATACCTCGTGGGAGTCTTCATATAAGCTGCAATGTATGGAGGAATCAGTGTTTCACAATTAATCTTGTTCTCAGTTTTGTTAAAATGTATTCATATATATTCTAAACATACATAACATACTGTGTGAAGCCTGCCAATATAAAACTCTAAATTTGTGAGCCCATGTGGGGGTATATAATAAATCAGTATACCACCTCTCCTGCAGAGAGGGGATATAAAAAGGGAAGAAACTGCTTTGCATAAAACTGCTTTTATAGAAAAAAATAAACAAGACATAAATTGGAATGTATGCTTCACTTAAACAGTGACATTTTTTGAAAATACAAGAAATCAATTTAGAATACACATATTCTCTAAGGAAAACAGATGCCCTGCTTAAAAAAATTTTTGCTAAAATGTGTTCCTTCATATTCTCTCATTTGATGTAAGCTTGGTTTCCTTGAATTCACATTTCTTTATGTCCTTTTGTGTAAGTTTGAAAAGTAGCTCAGCCTTGCAGTATTGATTTGCTGTGGATTTTAGTAATGATCATTAGAAAACCCTCTCTATGTCCATCTTGCACCAGTGACAACTTTTACTGGATCCTCTTTTCTTTCTGTTATTTTTCCTACTTTGTAATATTCATGTAAAATTTACTTCCAGTCCACTGTGAAATTTTTTTTTTTTTGGGGGGGGGGGGGGGGGGTTGTATGTCCTCTGCTCTGGTCATCTCTATCTGTTCACATGAAAATAAAAAAAAATAACATTAATTTTTGGTCACTGTGGATAAAAATTCATTTAAAAATTGTTTCAAAAACTTAAAACTGGAATCTTAAAATTTTGCTATATATATAAAACATATACATTTTCAACCTATAAACATTATTATCTCCCTTTATGCATTGTTGTGGCAATCATGTCTTAAGTCACCATGAATCCATGCAACTTAATACACACTACATGTACCTGTGTGGTCTCCTTGCTAGAGGATCTGTAATCCTGAGAATCTTCATTAGGAAAATCTTGCAAGGGCTGCAATGATCAATTTAAAATTATTTTTTAATTTGAAAGTTTGGGTTAAAATCCTGAACATCATATATATATTACATGTACCTTATATTTACATGTTATCCTGAAAAATTTTCTGAATCAAGAGGAATGATTGATAAAGGAGTGGATGTAATGTTGTCATCAAGCATTTTTTTTTCAATTTACATATAAAGCTTTTCTGCAGTTTGGACAAATTGCCAGAGATATAGAGACTAAGAGTAGAAATGAATTTGACAACAATTAATTTCTAAAGTGGAAAATAAAATGTATTTATATAATCATAAATTAATTGTAATAAAAACATACATGTTTTATGGATACTAACGTAATGTGGTACAATTTATTTTGTTCTTTAATGCGACTATTTTTAATTTGTACAATATGTCCTTGACATGTTAAGTACACAGCATCAGACTGATCTCATCTGTACAGATCAATATTTTCAAACTAAAACTATTCATATTTAAAATGTGTGCAAGATTGATATGCCTGCAATATATAGCTGAAAAACAGTGATCAGTAAAATAAAATTATGAGACAGAAAGCTGCATCTTGGAAAGTACAAATGGAGTTGCCATATTCTCCCTTACCAAACTGATATGTTTGCTGCAGGCCTGCAGCAAGTCTGCTGCAAGCTTGCAGCAAACAAAATTGTTCGCAGGAAGAAAATTTTCTTCTTCGCAGATGATTGCCGCTAGCTGCGATCTTGCGGCAAACATTGCAGCAATTGCTGCAAGCTTGCAGCAAATTCGCAGGAACCCAACATGTTTGCAGGAACATTGCAAGAAACATACACGCCAATTTAATGTTCGCAGCAAGTTCGCAGGAAACATTTCATTATTCAAACGTTTGCAGGAAGTTCGCAAGAACAGTAAACAAGTCAAATCAGCCAATGAAACGCAGATTGTACTGGGTCAACATAAAACTGGCCATTTTGAAATGTTGGAATTGAAGTTGTACACGTTTCTGTATTTTGTTACGAATATACATCGTTTTGAATGATTAAAAGTGCCAAACTCTGGATGTAGGTGTTCATTCTATCCATGATATCTAATTGGTAAGAAATGATTTTGATTTATTTTGATATTTGTAAGAATATTTCGTAAAAGCACGTTTGAGTAATTGGTGTAAATGCTAGGTCAAACCTAAATCTGTTTCTTATGAATTTCTGTCCTCTTTTTGATATCATATGTATATACTTCTTAAAAGTATTAATGGACCCAAATCAGTTAAATGTTTTCATATTAATTAGTAAATGTGTAATCACTGAAATATTCATTAAAAATTATATGTAAAGTTCTTAAAGTTCTGTTCATATAAAAAGCTATCATGCACTTTAATTTTAAAAAGGTATGAAAACTTTGTCTAGGAACATAAGGAGAGCCTATCATAACTTCATAAAACTGCATTATTTCAGAAACATGTGGTGGATTTTCTCTAAACTTAACAGATTTAGGTCAGGACAAAGGCTTTCTGTGAACTTGCTGCTTGTACAAAGGAATGTGCCAAAACCATAAGGAAATTGTTTGCTGCAAGTTAGCAGCAATGTTTGCTGCAAGCTTGCAGCAATGTTTGCGGCAAGCTTGCAGCAATGTTTGCGGCAGGCTTGCAGCAATGTTTGCCGCAAGCTTGCAGCAAGGTTTCCTTATTTGGAAAATCCAATGTTTGCTGCAGACTTGCAGCAAACCTCATTTGCATGGTAAAATGTTTGCAGCAAGCTTGCTGCAGACTTGCCGCTAACTTGCTGCAAACACCAAGGCTTTGTATAGACTGTCATGCTTTCTTTGGCTACATTGCCGCAAGCTTGCAGCAATGTCTGCAGCAAGCTTGCAGCAATGTTTGCTGCAGACTTGCAGCAAATATTTGCAGGAAGGCAATATTTTCGGTAAGGGCTAACACCCCTGGATAGATTTCTTTTCCTACTTTACAATACATCACCTTGCAGAGCAAATAAATTCATTGTATCAAGGTCCCAAAAATGATTTCACAATAGTATGACAAAGTATATGTACTTAGATCTAGAACACTATTAGCATTTGTAAATCTGTGTGTCTGCATGTACTTTCATAATTTTACTTACACTTTTTTAATCAATTCTTTAAAATATTCTACAGTCCTGATATTGCTTAAAATTTCAAAAAATCTAACACACTATTCAGTTATCATTGTCAGAAGTCAAAGGTTTAATATTTCCGAGGTATGATTTCTACAAATCCTGTTTGTAAAAATAGATTGGACACAAGCATATTATAATTTGGAAAAATAAATTCATACAAACAATTTTCTTCAAATATACTGAATTTTATAGAAAATAAAATACCAGTACCCAAAACGGGCACATATATTGCACAGTAGTATTTGATTCAATGTCATGTACATGTAATATGTGCAACTGTGCATCCAAGTTTTCATGGTTTTGTTTGTTTTTATTGTCTTATATATCATTATACAGTCAGATACCTAATCCGAGATTCCTCTGACTCTAACCCCTGCTTTTATATTGTAACTTGTGCGCACAAGTCACAATATAAAAGCAGGGGTTAGAGTCAGAGGAATCTCGGATTATCAGTTACCATGCAGGTGCACACATGTAGGTACATGTGATACCTGAATAGAATTATGAATAAAAAAATACTTACACATTGTAATCGGGATCGGTCGGGGACTTCCACACCACTACATGTATCTCTCGATCTCTATTTCAAAGACATCTTGAAGGGAACAGCTAAAATCCTCTCGGCCTTCGCCCCCATACCACCCTGATTTCCTCATATTTTCTTTTCTACGAGTAGCTATACGTGAAATACTCATCATGTCCATCATGTCCAGATCAACTCTTTGGCTTTTCTTAAAGATTATCCCAACTTTGTCAACTGTTTTTCATCAAATTCTGAGTCTCTTGAGGTAGAATTTTCATGAACAAGATGTTTCAAAACAAGAAGAAAAACTGCAGATTTCATTGTCTGCCATCTTGTTTACAATTTACACATTTTGTATTCTTCAATGCCGAAGAGCTCCAACAAGGGAAATAACTCGGATAGAGAAAAAGCACATTTAGACCAACTTTATAGTGTAATAAAACGTTTATTTTTCATTTACCCATAAATGTTTTAAATGATATTTGCAAAATAACATTTCTTGAATCTAAATCTCCCTACTAGGAATTTTCACATCACTTGTCAAAGTCTTTAAATATTAAGTCTAACAAGGGAGGTAACGAGGACTAATTATTCATTTTTTGGGCATCAGAAAATTAGAAATTGTAAAATTTTTGTGACCTTGGCTATTTTTTACATAGTTTTGATTGTCATGAAGGATATAAAAAAATATGAACATAAACAGCTTTGTCTAGTAAATATTTTTTTTTATATTATTGATAAATAGCAAAATCCACTATAATTTACACCTTCTAGTCCCGTTTCCATGGCAACCGGATAAACTACCATGCTTTCTTTCATATAGTCAATCTTTTCATTCATTGAAGTTTCAGTAAGAAAAAAATTAGCTGAATCGAAGACATCGCATGGCCACGTCATTTTGATATTTACGTAGAATTGGTATTAATAATTTGCATAGCACATACAAGTAACTCGTTTGAAATGACGAAATTTGAAAACCTGCGTTAAAACCTTTATGTTTGTCTTGTTGACCATTGAAAAAATGCACAAGAAGCACCGGAAGGGTTGTAATAATGAAGGCAATTATTACTATCGACTTATTTTTGGGAAATATTGATATGACAAAGACGAAACCGGTCATGAAGGAATTTCAAGAAAAAAGTACACGAATATTATTACTAATAGTTACTTAATGTTTTTGTGACAGGGTACGGTATGATACCTGGTTAGTAAATTTCATACCTCAACGTATTATCTTTGGTTTATAAATTCCATTGCAAATTGGTGCACATGTTTTTGACGTCGCAATTAGCATTTAAAATACATGTGAGAAAAATAATTTGTATGATTTTTCTGCATGGAATATCTTTTTTTTTCAGGAAAATCACAGGGCAAGATTTGTATGGGAACCATAACTTGTTATACCCACACTTTCTAAAGAAAGTTCGGGTATATTATTGTTACTCATGTCCGTCCGTCCGTCTGACCGTCCGTCCGTCCGTCTGTCACACTTTTCTTCCCCGAACTCCTCCTAAATTTTACACAGTAGCCTAATTATCTTTTGGTAGATGGTTGGTATTTGTAGATGTGCAGTAAGGTTTCGAAATTTTGATTTTGCTTCGGGGGTCAAATGGGGGTCGAAAAATGATGTTTTTTATGCAAAAAGCCCCGTCTTTCCTGAACTCCTCCTACATTTTACTCAGTGGCCTAATCATCTTTGGGAGCTGGTTGGTGGTGTCATGTAGATGTGCAGTAAGGTTTCGGATTTTTTATTTTGCCCGGGGGGGTCCAATGGGGGTCGAAAATGACGTTTTTTTATGCAAACTGCTCCGTCTTCCCTGAACTCCTCCTACATTTAACATAGTAGCCTAATCATCTTTTGGGAGTTGGTTGGTGGTGTCATGTACACTGTAGATGTGCAGTAAGGTTTCGGAATTTAGATTTTGCCCCGGGGGGCCAAATGAGGGTCGTAAAATGATGTTTTTATGCAAAATGCCCCGTCTTCCCTGAACTCCTCCTACATTTTACTCAGTAGCCTAATCATCTTTTGGGAGATGGTTGGTGGTGTTATGTAGATGTGCAGTAAGGTTTCGGAATTTTGATTTGCCCCGGGGGTCAAATGGGGGTCGAAAAATGATGTTTTTTATGCAAAAATCCCCGTCTTCCCTGAACTCCTCCTATATTTTACTTAGCAGTCTAATCATCTTTTAGGAGAGTTAAATATTTTGAAAATTAGGTAAAACATCAACGTCAAGGGGTAAAAACATCATCGCATGCTGGGAAACATCTTGAATTCTTAATAGTAATTAATGTACATGTAAAGCAAATGCTACATTTTTGAAAAGTAGGTTAAGCTTCAAGGTCAAGGTCACAGAGTCAAAAGTCATGATTTATTTGGAAAGGTCTTATCACAGGTAATAATATACATGCATGTATCATATGAATGCCCTAACTTTTCTCTTTCAAAATGATGAATTAAAAACATATAATTTTTTGCAAGTAGGTCAAACTCCAAGGTCACGGGTAAAAAAAATCATGCCATTGTCACAGGTAAATACAAATACATATGTTTAATATGAATGCCTTGTCTCTTCTTATTCAATAGATATGACTGTGATGACCAAGGTTAAATTTATTGAGACAGATGGACAGACTGACATACAAATGTACATATTTCTATGTGAATTAGTTAAAATTGGCCTAGTGGTTCTAGAGAAGAAGTTAAAAATGTAAAATCTTTCCAGACAAACAGATGGACGGCAGACGTTATGTGATAAGGAAACAAGAAAAGCTCAAATGAGTATTTTGAAAGGGTTACCATGGTTACAGTATTTGAAAAAAATCTTTTTTTCATGCAATTTTTTGAGAAGCTGAAAATGTGTGACATATATCCATTGTTAAAAAATTGAACATTTCAGAAAACAGTATGATTGAAAATAGTTAATCAAGGTGTTTTGAGTAGCAAAATAAAACTAGTAAACTTTTATAGCTAATTCAACCACAGAACTTAGTCAATTTTAAGATGCACAACCTGTTCAACTCTTATATTAATTATTTTAAAAATATATCATCATTTCTGATTAATGAGAGAACAAGAGATATGACCAACATGTTCATGTCTTATATTTTCTTAGTAATTTGTTTGTTTATTGTGAAAACATCTCTCTCGGCAATGTTTCCCTCATATGGAGACACCACCACTTAAATATAATAAAGACAAGATGTGTTTGTGAAACACTGATGCCCCCGTATGGCAGCCTATGGTGAGGGTCGAAGTTTCTAAAATGTATGTCAAACTCAAAGGTCAAAGTCAAAGGGTTAAAATTGTTGGTATCAAAAAAAATGTCTTGTCACAAGGAACACACATGTGAAATAAGAAATCCCTAGTACTTCCTGTTCAAAAGTTATTTGCTAAGGTCAATTTTTTTTTTAAAGTGGGTCAAAATCTATGGTCAAGGTCAGACATATTTATACCTGTTGAAAGTTCACAATGATACACAATGTTAAGCATGAAATCTCCAGCACCTACTGATCAAAATTTAGGCCAAGTTTAAAGTTTGATATTTTTCTTGTAAAAATGGAAAAAATCCAAGGACAAGGTCAAGAGATCAAGAGGTCAAAATTGGTGGTACCCAAGTAAAAGGTCTTGTCACAAGGAATTAACCTATGAAATGTGGAAGCAATGTGTAGAGCCCATGCAACTTAAAACTTATGGGCAAGGTTAAAGTTTCTGCGGACAAACAGACAGACATAATATAAACACTAGAAACAAAATATGTATGTAGCCAAATGGAAAAAAATCTACTATTTTGGAGCCACAAGATCGATTGTAATTTCAGGGTTAGGGAGATTGGATCCCCATTTGGAATTTGTTTTGTTATTTGAAAAAGAATGTATACTGAAGCAAATAAAAAATGACTTTGGACATCCTCCCCCTTAGAAAACATTGACCCAACGACCCCACTATCATTGTTTTTATTTTGTTGATTTGTTTTCAGTTTGTTTTGTTTTTTGTTTTGTTTTTTTTTTTTTGCTTATCAGGATATTTTGGGCTGGATATTTTTTTACTGAGGTGTGAACCCCCTCCCACCTCACGAAAAAAATCTGGATCTACACCAGTAACTGAATGTCACATCGACAACGGGAGATAACTTCACAATGTGAAATTCGCCTACTGTGGCATGCGATGATCTTTGACCCTATTTGAACTTTAACCTAATCATTTGCATTTCGGTTTATTTTACTCCAATCTATACTTTAACTTGTACTTACCGACTGTCATAGGTCCTGTCAACTTCATGAAATATAATCCAATTAAAACACAAAATGAATTATTTCAATACACACCAAACTGTACCATGTGATATCCCATTCGGCAAACCCTGGCTGATTCAATCGCCTTATCAGATGAAGTGGGAATCGGCCTAGGTGTGTCGAGTGGTTCTTAATCTAAAAATATGATAATGGGTGACACAACCCAATGTGATGTAGAAATTTTCCAAAAGGTGTCTACATTTAAACATGTATAACAAAGTACAAGAACAATTTTAAATTAATTCAATAAAAAATGATGTTTTAACTTTTCCATCTAGCCTATTTAAAAAAAACGCACGTGCCGTGTGTTTGTGGTGTCGGGGGGGGGGGGGGTATTAGTAAATTTAATCAAAGTACTGAAAGTACTGGGAAGCGCTAAGCATGGTTCAACTAAATCCGCCTCCTGATCGCCTTGACTGTTACGTTAAATAACATCGAATGTCAGTTGTGTTACTACAACAAAGTCTTAAAAAATGCAAAAAAAAAAATAATAATAAAATAAAAAAAAATAACAAAGAGAATCTAATTTACTATCTCTGTGCAATTTTATTAAAGAAAGTGATTTACTTTTTAAACCTTTCTTTGTTGTCGCACCATAGGACAGTAACACTGTTACCCATCCGAAGAACAAGATTACCTGTGTTGAATTATGGATCCAGGTTTCTGCGATAAAATTGAATTTATATCAATGTTACAGTTCGAATTTTTTTTCTTCTGACTTATCTCATTTCAGATAATGTATATAGCTCTGCATTAGCTGGAAAGTTGTCAATTAACGATTTGTAATATGACTTATTTTGTTTAAACTGTTTTTAGTGTATTTTAATTTTTTCTCCACTTCATAAACATTTATAAAGTTATAATTCATATAAATAAGGTTTTACAAAATAAAAATTTCTAGCACAGGAGCTTGTAATATATACACACAAGCATTACAAGTTTCAGGGTATATAAACAACGAATAAAAATTGAACTTTTAAATTTTATTTTGAATATGCTACACTTGAATAACATGATAACAATATTTTTTTTCAATATTTCACATTTATTGTGATACCAATCCAACCTCGTGCAGCACGTTGCTATCATCATTGTATAACAAAAATCCCCGAAGCCTTTACTTCATTTTTTCAGATTACTTTGCTACATGTATATATCAATTTTGGGTATAAAGATATTGCATTTTTCTTTTTGTCATTTTGATGAAAAACCATTATTATCCTTCACACAGGTACTTGTGGACAAGACCACCCCTCCTCGATATTCACCCCCAGGGCTTGTTGGACATTTTTTTTTCACAAATTATATTTATTACACTTATTCATCATGTGTACAATATGAAAAGAGTTCTGTCCACAAGTCCATGTGACCCTTCATCTCTGACTCTCACACACGTGAATTATAGTTTATTTTACCGAAATTTGAAAAAAAAAAGTTTGGCCATTCTGTTTCTAGTGTTACATTTGAAGCCGATTTGTAAATATTTCTTTTTAAAATAAAATGTTAAATCAAATACTCTTCTACTTAGAAAAAAAAATATCAAATAAAAATTCGTTCGCATTTTTCTTGAACTCATTTTGGCGAAAATACATGTACTTTAAAATGCTTCAATTTCTTACTATCATGTAAAACAGACTGAAAAGAATGAAATAGCCACAACACCCAAGCGTTCAGTGAAAAGGATTTTTTGCATCAAAATATTTTGTTACAGATAAAAACTACAAAACAAGTATAGACTCTATATAAATGCGTTCAAGTTTGTGCTATTAATTTGATGCTGTGAATCATTATCATTGATAGCCCTCTGCGTAATGCAAACTTGTGTGATAATAAAAATCCTCGTTTGTATTTACATTCAATTTGTTTGAAATAAAGGCGTATGCAGAGGAGGGCGTGAAAAATTATGTGATGAAACTACAAAATGTAGATACAAACTAGATATCTAGCTATAGTTAAACAATTTTTTATGGAATTATACTTCTAAAAGATTTAATTCCACTTTGATTTCTTAATACTCATTGAAATCTTAATGAGATTTTTAAATACACGTGCGCATATATCTTTTTTCGGTACTTGTATCAATAAATGAACATGTATCAAATGGACATTTAGTTTTTCGAATTACCACTGCAGAAATAAGATTTGTGACATAATTAGTGTTTGCCAGTACTTATTTCAAAATACGCACCATATTGTTCAAAGATAAAAACGCCCAAGGATATCCACTTAACCATTAAAAATATATATATAATAATCACCTTTAGAAAGAATCATATTACACCACGGAGATAATTTAGGTCAACAATAGTAGCCCTTGCAAAGGCATTGCAGAACCCATTTGTTTACATAATTATGTTATTATTATTATTATTTATAGAGGGATCTTAGTGCTAAATGGATATTAAGTACAGATACGAAATTTGAACAAGAATAGCAGCCATGTAAAGAATATACATAATAAATATTCATGCTAAGTTTAAAATCCTACAATTCTACATAGATAACACTTTGCATCACGCGATATGCTGTATATACCGGTATACTAACTGAACGAACGTTTTTATCTAATCGTGAAATCTCACACATTCAATTTCTGCATGCTTTTTTCCATATATATCATAAATGAAATGATTGTATAATAGAATTCATTTTAACATCTCACGGGTAGACGATCTGTCCTTTCAAAACAACTAGGTATGTAGCATAATTATATTAACTAGTCGAGTAAGTTGACTAGCAACTATGGTATTGAATGCAGCCCTGATATATGCGGTCGGTAGAGGGCGTTGATAAAAAGATCGTGAAAATATCTGAGACACCCTATAAAGCACTTGCGCATGCGCGCTTAGCGCTTAAAAAGTTCCTATTATGAGCAAAATATTTATCAAAATCAAATTCTGTTTTTTCAGACTGGTAATGATTTAAGTATATAAAATACATATAAGAGGTTCTGAGTCATAAGTCATATATGGTCACAGGGTCTGAGAATTTCATACTCATTTTGACGAATACATGTTCAGCGTAAATTATAGAATAATTTTGACTTTTCCCTTGGAAAGCCCAAGCTGTAGGAGTGTTTATCTAGAGGCAAACACCTTAGTGCGGGTGTTACTGTCTCATGACAGCATCTAGTTCTTTCATTTTACAGACACGTGCCATATATCACCCGGGGAAAATGGCAGTGAGTTGATAAAATAAAAGCACTTTTTACAATCAAACTTCGATTTATATCATCTATTTAATTTTAATATTTTAAAAGTTTTTTACCTCACTTTTAGATATGTAATTATTGACAGAATGCCATCTGCAATGTTTAGAGATAATTTAGGAATTTTTGAGGATGGCTGAGAAAAGTAAATAATTGTCATCTGATGTTAAAAAAATAATTTTAGAAAATGAGAGATATAGATTTCTGATGCACTCAACATTTTCCAATTTAACAGTTTCAAATGGTTACGATGTTAAAAGGAGGGGAACGCAGAAAACAAAGCAGACGATTATGGATTCATTATTCTAGAGATAAAAGATCTTTAGTGGATTTTAATAATTTAAAACTCTTCTTAATGATTTGATCAACTGATTTAATCAGGACATTTCTCAAACTTCGATGTCTTTAATTGATTCCATGCTTTAGAGTTATAAGTAAATGCCAGAGAAGCTACACCAATGTCCACCATAAGCATATTTGCCATCGTTTGATCTGATCCATACTTTATCTCGTTTCTTCATTTTTATGTTGGCATTATTTGATGTCATAACATAGCCAGTGAGGCCTCTGCCATCCGCTTGGTTATAAGCAATGAGTTTACCGCCGTGTACAAGCTCACTGACAAAGTAAGTACTGCCCGCAGACATTATAGTCCAGCTAAA
Organism: Saccostrea cuccullata; assembly: GCF_032062105.1. Classification (NCBI taxonomy): domain Eukaryota; kingdom Metazoa; phylum Mollusca; class Bivalvia; order Ostreida; family Ostreidae; genus Saccostrea; species Saccostrea cuccullata. The sequence goes on along the minus strand of NW_026922110.1, from coordinate 126,078 downwards.
AGTATAGACACCATCCTCAGGGGCGGTAAACACGCCAGTCTTCTTATCATAACCATTTCCTTCATTCAAGGTTACCTTGTCAAATATCACTGTCTGTTGACTTCCCATGTTTTCCAACGTTTTGGTTAGTGACGCTTGAAAAGCAATTGATCTTTTCCCTGCAATTAAAATAAGAAATTTTCAATGTTAAATCCTATCATTCTCAAGTCGTATTTTATAACTCTTAGAGCCAGTCTATTTATTTATTTTTTCCTCAAATAGAACTTTGATAACAAAATAAGGAAAATGTCTACTTTGAAATTACTTTGGAATACTGTTCTTTAATCTGCATATGTATCACTGAAATTATTAAATAGTAATAAACCGACTTGAAAGTTTAAGATAAAGTTCTGTACCTTTAATGCCATCTTTACAGCTTAGGTTTTGATATCCAAGTCCAGTACAGATGGTCCGGTAGTTGTTGTATTTGGTAACGATCTGCTGTGGTGTCTCCTTAATGGAACCAAACACGGCAGTGACCAAGATCAGCAGCAGTACAAATCCATTGTGGAAACTAAGTTATATTATACATGATACATTATATCATATTATATTATATCATATTATAGAGCTTAAAAGAATCAAAAATATATATAGAAAAAAGCAAATATACCTTTTCATTTTCTCCGTTTTGTGTATGTCACAAATTGAAAAAAATATGAAAAATGAAGTATAATCGGGGGTATTAAAATATATGAAGCATGTAAATACCTATAGGTAATCACGACACAAGTATCAAATTTCAAAGAACAATCATGCAATACTGTAATTTAGGTGGTGAAAAAAATGACAAATTTTTACGCTTTGACACAAATCTAGAGGAATAAACATGCTTTATGTGCGCTTTATGTGCGCACAATTTCTAAAACGAGGTAAATTATTAACAAACATCTCGATGAAACAAGAACAACAATAGTCTCGTTAATAGTGATCATTTCGTAAGTTCTATGGTCGATACAATAATCTTGTCCGCAAATACAATATATAAATAAGTAAAATGCTGACTGACTTTTTTGTTGCTTATTCTTAGACCATTATATTTATACCGAAACGAATATTTCCGTTATTTACATGATCACGACCAGCAGCAAACGACGGGTGTGACCGGTTGGCAGGGAATGTTCACTCCTCCATGGCACCTGATCCCACCTCTGATGTCTAGAGGTTCATGTTTGCTCCACTCCTGATTTTTATTGTTTAAATGACTTTTGAGCTTGAAAACTGTTCGTTGTATCCATATATTTCATAAATGAAAAGAAGAAAATACTTGCTTCGCCTTCAACTCGACATTTAAATATCTCGACATATTGTCTATAACATTAGTTACTTCCATTCATATATGACGCCGCTAAATAACCCAAAGCGGTTGAAAAAAGATACTACATAGGCTTACACATCGTTTTCGTATTTGGAAATTTTCTAGAGAAAAATTCAATGGTTACCTTACATCATTTATTCAGTTTTAAGTCATTTCACAAGTTTGACAACCACCCTGTCAGAAAGTACAAACTATTTAAATTCAAATGCTGACTTTTACTCAAATGTTTAGGAAAAGTTATTCTTGAAGAGCATGCACTAAGTACGAACTGTTTCTAGTTTCTAAAACGAAGAAAGCCATTGAAAAGCAAGCTGATGTAACAAAAATTTCATTGAAAGTCACCATTTCGAAAGTTCTACAGGTCCGTATTTTCTCAGAATGCTCCCGAATAGTTTGGTTTACATTGACTTTACACCTTGAATACTGTTCGTAATCTCCATATTGTTTTTTGTTCGTTACAATGACCTTATGAATAAGAACCAAGACCAATCAGTCATTAAGTTGAGTGCTGACCCACGCTTTCAAGCAAAGCAAACATTATTTACACATTGAATTCTCTACAGATTTCTTTACTGGGGATGGACGTCGACTTCAAAAATTCAACCATTACTCGGCACTAAGGGCCATTGAGCAGTGCCAACACCTGACGTGATATGGGGTCTGGGTTTTAAGGTCTCATCCGAAGACCCACAACGAATTTCGAATACCTGCAGAATATTTCTCCTTCCTGTTTATGTTCTTTTTAACCCTACAATTATAATCCTACTGGACACGTTATTGCTGGTCACGTGAGTATAGTAAATAATGAAGACATTAACATTTATTCTAAAAGGGTCTAAATATAGGGAATCTTGATCTTTTAAATGGCGTCATAATTTCATAAAATTAATGGATTCTGTGTAAAATTACGCCAGGCAATGGGCAAAACATGAAAAAAAGAAGACATCGGTACGTTGTCAAAATAGATTAAATGTATCATATGTATGTTAAAATCTCACATTAAGCGATTGTGGGCAAAATGAAAACAAACTATTCTTCTGAGTTCAGTGATTCAGAAGTGAAAAAAAGAAGTATATTTATACGATCAGTGTGTACCACGTTGACATCAAAAAGATGCTTGAGTTTCTGATTGATAATATCTATGTTGTTATTGGAGATCATGTCTTTCAACAATATATTGGTATTCCCATGCATACCAATTACGCCCCGTTATAAGCAGACCTATTTTTGTATTCATATGTACAAAGTGAAAAGAAGAAAACACTTGCTGTGGCCTTCAACTCGACATTTAGATATATTGACGACGTATGTTCAATTAACAATGATAATTTCCATTCTTATGTCGATACGATATATCCTGGTGAACTTGAGGAGAATAAGAAACCATAGAGTTTGACACATCTGTTTCATACTTGGATATCACCTGCATACGGAGTTTATACATCTCAGCTGATTCGATATGCAAGAGCATGTTCTACGCATGAACAATTTCTAAAGCGAGGTAAGTTATTGACAAACAAGATGATGAAACAAGAATATAACAAATCTCGTTAAAAGTAGTCATTTCGTAAGTTCTTTGGTCGATAAAATGACCTTGTTAGCAAATACAGTTTATCATAAATGCTGACAAGAAGGATATGGAGATAACGAACAGTATTCAATCTCAAAGTCCATAAAACAATACAAAACAAAAGCAGAGCAAACACGGACCTCCGAAACATCAGAGGTGGGATCAGGTACATGGAGGAGTGAGCATGTCATGCTGACCGGTCACACCCGCTGTGTGCTCGTTGTCATGATCGTGAAATAACGGAAAAATCCGTCTTCAATCCAGTGTATAAATAATGGACTAACAATTGGTATGAACAACGTCAATCAGGATTTGACTCAATGATAAATTGTATTTGCTGACAAGGTCATTGTATCGACCATAGAACTTACGAAATGATGAATTCAGAGTACTTCTGTGTGCAATCAGAATCTGTTTTAACAAAATAATTTTGCAAATGACTAATGACGAGGTAAGTAAATTTACGAGTTCCATTTTTATTGGAAAAGCAGCTGTCAATGATATCAAAAAGCCTGAATTTTAATATATCGTGGGGAATGTTGTAATGTATAACGCTGAAAAGTTTTTAAGCTGTTGATTTTGGTAAAAATCTTGTGATTTCAAATTGTCTAAAAGTTCTATTGATTTTTTTTAGTATCCATATCTGATTCACACCACTTCTTGAATATATGGTAGCACAGTACTCTTGAAGTTTTTCCTTCACTACTGTCAGTATCTTAGTTAGGAGTAACGAAAGTGGCTTGGTTGAACATTTACTGGAACCCGCAATGTATCTTTGTTTATAAGGATTCTTATGAAGTTTCGGAATCCAATATATATAAGGTATAAGGTCATATTACAAACGTTTTTCATACAAATTGTTAATCCAGAATTTATACAATTTTTTGACGACGGATTTTCCCATTATTTCCCGATCATGACAAAGAGCACTTGGCGGGTGTTACCGATCGGCAGAGGAAGCTCTCTTCCACATGGTACCTTATCTCACCTCTGATGTTTTGAAGGCCCATGTTTGCTCTGCTCCTATTTTGTTTTGTTTATGAACTTTTGATATTGAATACTGTTGGTTATTTTTACATGTTTCATTATATTGGTCTAACAATTTCACAGTTGACGGGCCTGCCATAAGCATTGTTTGACTGCATCGCCACTCTGCTACCCCACAAGTTATTCTTCATCGTTCAATATCGGCAAAATGGAAATAACCGAAGTTTAGAGGTGCAAGAGTTGCCGCTACTAGTATTTGAAAGACAGAGACACAAGAAGAGTATACATTGTTATTTTTTGTTCAAATTTGGTATGCACTTTTTAAATGTTCCTTATTATTTTGTGTAGTATATATACTGGCTTTATCACTCTGAGGGTACCAAGTAGGCATTTGACAGCAAGATTTAACTATAACTAGTCTTAGTTCTTTGCAATGTCAAAATTGTAGGGTGCGGCCACAATTAGACAATTAGAGATCATGTTACACAGAAAGATACAGAAAAAAGTTAAAATATGAGGAAAAACAACAAGGACCTGATTTTCCCTAGTAGGACAAATATGCAAACATAGGTTGAGACACAATATGGAGAAGAAATTTAATATATAAAAAGAGAAGTAGATTCCATTAAACTATATTCAAATACAAAACTTGCTTAAATTGTGCTGATACGTTTTCAATAATAAAATAGGATGGGACTAATTTCTGGCGAAAATGAATTTAAATGAAATTTCCACAAAGAGAATAGTTTACAACTTCTCGGACATATGTGTTACTTTTATTTTGTGATCAGAAGGGTTAATCTCCTCAAACACTTGTCAAATAGGACAAAAAACACCAATTATGAAATAATGTTGGAAAAATCCCCATAGTATCCATAAAACACTGTAGCATTTCTGATCAAAGAGATTCTGCATGGAGTCCATCTGTTCACTGTTACAAAGGAATATATAGGAAGTATTATTTTAAAAAAATATCTTCTCGAGAGAATAAACGCTGATACAGATCCATCAATTTTCCCAATATTGGAGATAAGATCATTTGCTTCAAACTGCATCCTCTTGCTTCCCTTTCCTTTGGTCCCTTTGTTATTTTCAGAAACTCATTGACTTACTTAAACTTAAGCCATTTGTTGGCCACGTCCGATTTTAATTCATAAGTGAAACCATTTCGTGTGTACTTACAATATCTTTCAAGTTTATAATTGTGTATATAAATTAAAGCAATTGATGTTTTTAAACATACGAGGGTTGTCCGTAAAGTTCGTGGACAAGCTAAAAATGAAATAAAACTTGTGTTATTGATATTCATTATTAGCCTATTTCTAATCCTTTACTAAATGTGAATTGAAAAATGCAAAATTTAATTCAATTTCAAATGTATAATTTCAATTATGGCTTCATAATTAGACTTGGAATGGAGACTCGGAGCACCGCAAAATTTTAATTGAAAAATTAATTATCACTTTATAAATTTTATTTGTATTATATAAAATTCCGCAAAAATCTGGAAGAATTTTATATCATGAAGTTGACAGAAGTTAACTCGTCAAACCTGCAAAATTTGAACGTTCAAAGTTTCAAAATGGCTAAGCAATCAAAGTTAGACCATATTAAGACAGGATCGGAGTTTTTCAAAAAAAGGACATTTTCGCAATAGGTGGAGCAGTGAGCAGTGATAAAATGTTGCATAGACATCCGGAAAACACCTATCGAGACCGATATATTCTGTACACAGTCGGGAAACATATTCAAAGAAGCTGTTTATTAGTATTTAAGTGGCATATAGTGTTTTCGGACGGAAGGAACAGTTTACAGGATGACATGCTTGAAGGAAAACCATCATTCCGAGATTTCGGTGCTGTATAAAATAAATTTCGAAACGTGACTTTGCTGTATTCCCGTAAAAAATCGTCTTTACACGGACAGAGGTTGGATGATTGCAGAATATGAAGCAGGCATTGTTAAATGTTATTTTGCGCATGAAACCTGAACACTTTGTGCACATTTTTATGACCGTTTAAAGCGACAAGAGAAATGCATAGAGTAACACGGTGACTATGTTGAGAAAAGTTACATGTGCTCGTATTAAGCTTTTGACGTTGGGTAACGTCATATATTTTCTTTTTAATGCTCCGGGTATGAGTGTATGTCTTTCTTGTATCTAATAAAAATATAAATATTTGTGCTTTGTTTTTGTCAAAAAACTTCCATATTTATGAAATGAAACATGAATTTAATGAAAATAATAGTTGTATATATTTTATCAATGTTTGTCAGTAATCATTAATGTTGTCCACGAACTTTACGGACAACCCTCGTACAGCTGTTATCGTACTCCAGAATACCTGGAATTTGTTTTTAGTTTGTGATGTCCATTATTTTTCATGTGAAACTATTAATTAAGGTCTTCCAACGGAAGACCTTATTGTTTTCGTTCGGTTTCTTTTTCCCTATTATTAAGGTTCTCTGTTTCCAACGGAAGACCTTATTGTTTTCGTTTGGTTTCTTTTTCCCTATTATTCTTTTTTTTCTTACCGATTTTGTGCACGCGAGTTCTCGAAAACGGCTCGGTCAATTTTCACGAAACTTTCAGATCTGATAGATATTGGTCTGAACCTTATTGGAAATTCTTTATACTTACGATTTCTCTTCCGGTCGTGAGATATGGACGATTTACTTACTGATTTTCAGAGGGTCAGGTTGTCCGGGCAGTCACTAAAAAACGAATGAAGATATTGACTTGAGATTTTTCCAGCGCAAAAGGCGTTGAAGCCCACCTGAGCTGAAAAACAAGCTCGGAAATATCTCGCAAAATTTAACACGTTTTCTCTGATATCTTTATACCTGTCAATAATTTGTTAAAAGATATATAATAAAAGTAGTGCAGAATTCTATTTTCTTTCATTTGGTATGAAGAAAAGGGATGTGGCCCCTCAAATACAGGGCAAAGAGGGGCCAAAAGACTTTCATCTATAACTCTTTATTCATCAATTTTTTGTTATAAATAACTGAAGCAAAAATGTTTATCATAACAATCTGCATCAATGCATTGTAAAATTGTGATCATATGGTACGTAATTAGGGGCCATAAGGGACAAAAATGCTTAATCTTGGATTCTTTATATCTTCAAAAGGGGAAATATTTTGATAAGCGTTATCGAATAAAAGATGATTAGAGTCGTCTTTTAAACATTATACAACCATTCTATATATATGCAAAAATATCCCATTAAGGATATAAAGGGGTTGCCCATAATTTTTTTCTATCCTACATAGCTCGAAAACGAAAAGAAATATCTGGATAATTGTTGAACAAAAAAAAAATCATTAAATTAAACAAATTATCATTGGATAGGAAAAAAGGGTCTGACTCCTCAAATAAGGGGCCCTTAGGGGCGAAAAGACTTTCATCCATCACTACATGTATTTTTATAGGAAGTAAAACAATTTAATCAAATTTATCAAAGGAGAGAATTCTTGATATCATTAAGATCTAACAACGATCAAAGTCAAAACCATATCTTATTAAAAAAAATCGGACGGAAGACCTACTCGTTGCTCGCAACGAGATCTCATCTAGTTATTATTTTTTTTTCTTACCAATTTTTGTGCAAGCGAGTTCTCGGAAACTTTCTGATCTGATAGATATTGGTCTGAACCTTATTGGAAATTTTTTATATGTACGAATGAAGATGTTGAGTTGAGATTTTCAGTGAAGGTAGAGGAAGGATTGCTGAATTGCTTTTTTGAGTCTATATCTTTCCAGCGCAAAAGGCGTTGAAGCTCGCATGAGCTCGTTATTAAGGTCTTCCGTCTCCAACGGAAGACCTTATTGTTTTCGTTCGCTTTCTTTTTCCCTATTATTATTATTTTTTTTCTTACCGATTTTGTGCACGCGATTTCTCGAAAACGGCTCGGTCGATTTTCACCAAACTTTCAGATCTGATAGATATTCATCTGAACCTTGTCGGAAATTTTCGTCGTTGATGACGTCTCTTCCGGTCGTGAGATATGGCCGATTTTCTGATTTTTAGAGGGTCGGCTTGTCCTGAGATCTCCTCCTAAACGACTTAAGATATCGACTTGAGATTTTCAGTGAAGATAGAGGAAGGATAGTAGATGTGACATTTTGCATATACAAAAGCTTTCCAGGTAAAAAGGCATCGACGCTCGCCTGGGCTCGAAAAATAGGCTCATAGGCATCTCGCAAAAATTGAAACGTTTTCTTTTATATCTTTTTACTTGTTAATATTTTGTTAGGACATATATAGTAAAAGATGTGCAAGATAGTAAGACCTTTAATTTGATATCAAGAAAATTGGGTTAGCCCTTCAAATTAGGGGCATAGAGGGGCCAAAAGTCTCTCGTCTTTAACTCTTTAATGATCAATATTTTGTGATACATTACAAAGGCAAAGATATTCAACTTAACGATCTGCAACAATATGTACTAAAGATTTGATCATGTTACGTAATAAAGGGTCACAGGGGGCTAGAATGCTAAATCTTGGACGCTATATATCTCGAAAAGCGTGAATATTTTGATAAGCAATATTGAACAAAAGATGGTCAAAATAATGTTCCCAACAATATGCATACATTTAATTTTTTCATTTTTCCGTCGTCACTTTCGTTGTAAACCGGAAGTACACGTAGTTTAAATACATATATAGCGATTTTTTTTCATTTTCTAATGAATGTTATTGTTCATTATAGAGGTTTAAAGAATGCGTAGCATCTGAATATTTCCAACGGAAGTACGGTTCATTCAAACCGGAAGTTGTCTAAAAATGAGTATTTTCCATCGAAACTTTCAGGGGTGACCTACTGCATACTTGATATAGAGTTGAAAGTAGATTTGAGCACATACGGTCGCACCGGAAGTGAATAAGTAGAACTTGAAGTTGATTGGAATTGATAGATCCTACATTTTTTTGTGTTTCTAGACATATTTTGAAGAATTCTAGTGCTTTTTTTGACATTTTTTTATTCTATCAATGAAAATTATCCCTACACAGGTCTTATTCCATCAGATATCGGACGGAAGACCCACTCGTTGCTTGCAACGAGATCGTATCTAGTTATTATTATTTTTCTTATTTTTTTGACTTTCTAATTTTGTGCACGCGATTTCTCAAAGACTACTGGATGGATTTTCATGAAATTTGCAGGAATAATGTGTTGTTGTCTGAAATTATTTTATCCGAGAGATTTTTTGGAAATTTTTATCTGGTGCCAAGTTACGGATAATTTTCTGATTTTAAAGTGACATTTTGTTCGCGGATAATCTCAAGAACGGTAAAAGATATCACTGTGAAACTTTAATTTCAGAGATTATAGTTCTTGATAAGTACTATTCAAGATGCGATCATTTGTACGTCGTCTCTACTTCCTGTCGTAACAGCATGTGAATTTAAAAAGTCGAATTTTTTAACTTTTTTGTTTTTCAATATTTTCAATTTTTTTTAGTATGGTTGATAGAAACATTTCTTATTAGCCTGAATTAAATTTGTTTGTAAATTGATAAATTCAAACTCGAGGTATTAACATTCAAAAATCTAAAGTGGGATCAAAATGGCGGCGGTCTCTGTCAATTCCGACATTTCGCAATAGGGGTTTACAGAGGCAGCCGAGCGTTTGCTTGAACGAAAGTTACATAAGGAGCAATGAAATGTGTAGGGATACTTGGATTGTCACGTCGTAGGTTCGTTGCAATTCTGTGTCAAACTACATTTATAATCCAAGGTCTCTTTACAAGTCTTCTTAAATTGGTTTCGGTTGTTTCTCTAAGTAGAAAGAGAAAAGAATTAATGTGCAAATTAAATACAATATTTACTATCTTTTGTTTTGCATCACCGTAACACATAGCTTAAATCATATTTATAATTAATAGTTTTTACTTGTTGTTCAAGAAACAATATATATAGTAAGTACAAAACGTGACCACTGTTTTCCTATGCACACTTGTATCATATTAAATAAATAGAAAGGACAACTGTTACAATAAGAAAGCATTTTTTTAAAGATAACTATTTTTCAAAGACCGTTTAATTGACCTATTTAATTATTTTTTTCTCAAGATATTGAACATAATGGAATCTTATTCCTTGACCCTCGTAGGGCGATCGATGTTTTTTCTGGTGAAACATACCACTTTTTTCAAGAAAGTATAGGTAATCGGAATGGCCCACTCTCGTGATTAAGAGGAAAATTAAAAATTAACCATTCATAACTGTTTCACAGCTTTAGTGTTATTTGCCTATATACGATATGTTACATTTATCTGTAAAATTTACTTTCCACACCTCAAAATTTAGGTGATAAGAACTCTCTTTAGTTTTTTGATTGAAGCTATCTCACCTATTTACAGGACATTCCAAGGGAAAGGCGCCTAGATTTACTCGTGGCGTTTGGCACGAAATTATTAATAGTGACTCTCCTTTCATAATTCCAAGACAGATTAACTGTTGCAGAATCGTATGTACATACAAATGAAGTAAGAGTAGTCGTTCAAATAGCGTAATCGATAAGCGTATTGGATTTTCACGCTAGTGACCCGTTTCAATTACCAGTGTGTCCAAAATATGTTTAATCCATTTTCAGCTCGATTTTATGGGTTATTTTTTGGAATCGGACGGAAGACATTTCGTTGCTCGCAACGAGATCGTTTCTAGTTCAAATAATTTTTCTTGATAAACATGTAAATATACGTCTAGATTCTGACATTATCACTGTCTTCATATTTAATTCATCTTCAATATGAATTTTATCTATTGTCACTTTGTCTTTTCCTTGCTTCCAATGAACAAAATGGTTTTTTTAATCCTCAGTCTGTATGGACGACAAAGACCATTCCCATTGATATGTGAGAAGAATTGTTCATCACAGTCAATCACGTGGACGCAGTCGTTATAGCAATCATCTACCAGAATCCGGGACATTTGGGTCTGGAGTTATTCTAAATGGAGTAAATGAAGAGTATTTATTCAAGGCTAGTTTACAAATATATGTAATCCGAAGCCCGTCATTATTATTGTCAACAACAACTCTTAATGATCCTCTGTCAGGAACACAGATATCAGAATTTCTGTTTTCAGCCACATACAAACTATTTTGAATTCCGGAATTAAACAGTGGTTTGCTTTCTTTGTCATTCAGTATTTCCTGTGACACACTGGAACCAAATTAGCCATGATAATCATTTTCACTTCTTAGGCAGATCATCAGGTCTTCGTCGGAAGTGGTACATATTTAGAGACAACGAAGGGTATTCAAGCTCAAAATCCATCCGAACAATACAAATTAGGAGCAGAGCAAACACAGACCTCTCAAACGTTAGAAGTAGGATCAGATGCCATGGAGTAGTAGGTATTCCCTGCATATGGCTCACAACCTCCATGTGTTTTGTGTCATGATCGGGAAATAACAGAAAATTCCGTCATTAATAAAGATTGTAAATAATGGTCATTAACTTTGAATTTCCACTTCGTTAGAGAAATCAGATTCACCGATTTCCCGTTTCTGACCATAAATCCAAATCGTCTCACCCAAAAAGCTATTATACACCAAATCTCTTTTTGCTCTGTTAGGCATATTCCATAATCATATTCGAAAGGAATGTCCATATTCTCCAAAATGGTAATGTTCTGATGTATCCGCTTGATAGTTCTACACTGCACCACACTTCATTATTTACACAGGTCACGAGTTCAGAATTCAACAAACCGCGGTTAAAATCCCTGACAGTCTATAAGAGAACTTGATTTATGGATCCCCATTTCCTTTTCAATGTGTGACGCTATTAAGGGATCTCCAAATTACGCTGTTACGTTTACTTCACTTATGGCCTTTGGAGTGAATGGAGAAAAAAATTAAGGACCGGTTTTCACGTCCTGCAGTGGGATTAAAATCTGCGACATAAGATGAACTCCTTACTCCGCCACTCTAGTTACTACACCACGCGAATGACCATTTTAATTTGCCAACTAATTTCTATAATGCGTGATTTTTCTTTGAAATTTTATACTTATGTCGTGATTAATTATAGAATTTTACATTCTATATATATATTAAATATCATTGATTATACGTCATTTTTCATACATTTAAATTTGTGTCAAACATAAAATTATTTTACGTAACGGAGAAAATGAAAAGGTATATTTACTTTATTCTATATTCTTAATTCCATTATGCTTCCTAATATATATATATATTATATAACTTTGTGAAATCCGATAATCTGATTGGTCAATACGAAGTAATTATATTTTAATAATGACCGCTGAAAGCGAATAATGACTCGCACGAGCTGCCTCGTTTTCACTTTCGCTTTAGTCAAACATGGGAGTTCGCAAGTTTGCAAGTTGTAGGCGAGGAAAATTTAAAAGATATAGTGAAGAACTCTGAAGGTGAGAATACAAAACAATTATCAAGGATATCTTTTAACATGTTTCGGGAATACTTATCACCTATACCATTTCATTGTTGAATTCGATTTTTCCACTCGGCGAGCAGATTTTTGACGCTGTTTACGCGATTACGGACTCGGAGACTAAAGTAAATAAAGAAAAGTATGCCATGTACGATTGTATAGATAAGTTAGCGTAGAAGACATCTATAGAGGTTAATATTTTGTCAGTGCCTTTCTTTTGCAAGTGTAAATGAGTGCGATTCTAAATCTGGGGAGGGGGTACTCTGTGTTATTCGGAGATAGATCTAGATACCTTGTGTTATTATTATGCTTAGCTATAGGTTAAAATTTATTACCGAAACAAGTTCCTGTGAGTAACATTCAATAAATTCTGAAACGTTTATATTCAACTTATTTATGGTAAACACCATCTCTGTAAACATTAGGAAGATATACATAGTACTAATACATTTGGGAAATTATCATTTATATAATATAATAAATATGGACTCAATGCACGGTCAATATGCATTTATAATGACCCGGGATGGCAGATATTGACCTCAGATACATGGAGTATATCGACCTCGGTCGATATACTCCATGTATCTTCGGTCAATATCTGTCATCCTGGGTCATTATAAATGCATATTGACCTACATTGAGTCCATATTTGTATAATATATATATATATATATATATATATATATATATATATATATATATATATATATATATATATATATATATATATATATATATATATATATATGATTTTGATTTAGTTTCCACAGTGTAATAGCACTGTCGCTGATTTTGTTCACTACCGTATTTGGTTCTATGAAAGAGACACCACATCAAATCGTTACCAAGTACAATAATTACCGGACCATCTGCACAGGACTAGGATTTCAGAACCTGAGCTGTAAGGCCAACAACAAAGGTACATATTTTTATTTCAAAGAATGTAATTAGTTTCTTTATGAAAAAACCATTTATAATATAGACACTTTTCTATTTTGTTTCACTTTTATATTTGGGATGCGTTTCGGGTTTTTTTAGGGGTGGGGCATTCACCTATTTTTGAAAGAAGTATGTTTGATATATCAAGCATATTTAAATGTATCATTAAATAGAATAGCTGATTAACTTTTTTTAAAGGAACAATTGCATTTCATTCGTCACTTAGCAGTGACTTGGAGAACATGGCAAATCAACAGACAGTGATATTTGACAAAGTAACCTTGAATGAAGGAAAATGCTATAATGAGAAGACAGGTATTTTTACCGCCCCTGAGGAAGGTGTGTATACCTTCAGCTGGACAACCATGACAAAAGGCAATAAATACGTTGTAAGTGAGATGGTACTTGATGGTAAGCCTATCGCTTACAATTACACAGACGGAAGAGGAGGCATGGCATATACTATGTCATCAAATACTGCCAACATCAAACTGAGGAAAGGCAACAAAGTTTGGATCAGATCACACCAAAACTGGGGTCAGTTTGCTCATGGTGGAAATTGGAGTACTTTTTCAGGAAATAAGCTATAGACATAATGTGCATATACGAAGGTTGTTCGAAAAGTCCGTGGACGATGTCAATCTTCTTATATTACTCACTAGAAATTTAAAATAAGTAAGATATATTTTGTTGATGTGTGAGGTTTAATTCCATTCGATTTAACATAAATCAATTTACTTCAATTTAAAATCAAAATGAGCACACTTAACGGTAATATAACTTTAAAACATAGCGTCAAGATTTCATAAAAAAAAAAAGACGATCCCTATACATTTTACACAGTTATCCAATACCCAAATACCATTAAATCCTTTTTTCTAATACTTAACATTTATTCTTTAAGAGCTGCTCTCGTTGTATAATTTCCTTTGTTTAGGTTTTTAGTTCTTGTATTACTGAATTCTGCTTTCACAGGATGAGCAACTCTACAGCATCTATTTCTTTCCTTTACGTTCCAACTTTTAAAAATTTTAAGGGTTATACCGTTTTTTCAAAAATTTTCCTCATTCGACAGTCTCTGTCACTCAAACACTGACTGTACTATTTGTACACACATGCACATCTCGCCTGTGACATATTTTCTTAATTCCTCCAACATTTGTAGAGTTTACTCTGGATTTTTCCTGAGTGAAACACAAAATTGCATCTTTATCTGCTGCTCCGTGACGTTCTAAAACGTCATCGTTTTTGTCTTTTTCAATGAGGACTACCTATATTCTCCGGTTGATTTCTTTTCAACAAAGTAAAATATTAAGCAATAATAATGAATACAAATATTTGTTACAATTCGAAATTTGAATTAAATTTTCTAGGTTGTTTTATTCTCGTTATTGTCTCCATTTTACGGAGAATAAGAGTATAGACATTATTTTTTTTATTCTCTGTAACCTACTTAATTTTGTCCTGCTCCGCGATCCGATTTTCGAATTTTAAAATCTGCATAAGTTTTTAATAAATCGTGAATTTTCAAAAAAAAATTTAAAAAATCAATTTGATTTATTGTAAAAATAGTTCTACCTAATTTGGATAACATATGACGTCAAATAAAAAAACTATATGACAGAAGTCAAAAACTTGTCGAACAACCCTCGTGCAATGAAATAAAATAAACTGATAAAATTATGATTAGTTCTTTCATATTTTGTTCATTACCATTTAAGGTATCAAAAGAGAAAATGAAAAGGTAAAGAAAATTTAAAGACTATGTGTCCTTGTACTTCTTACCTTTTCTCTTTCAATGTATGAATAATTAGTCAGTTTGTTTTAAAGATAGCATATCCATCTATTCATGAACTGGTGAAATGAGATTATGCATCAGCAAAACCTTTTATAGATATGATAATGTCACCTGAAATCTACCACTAAGTTATAAATGTACAAAATTAAACCAGAGACAGTTCCATCTAACTGTTCAATGTATTTCGTAAATTCCACCATTCATACGAGTGTTGATCCAAAAGAAAAGTCACAACTTTGATAAAATTGCTACTAGTCATTATAAATCAATGAAATTGTACATGGTTAAAGCTATATTTATAAAAAACCAGCCCTGAAAAAATCAAATCAAAATTATGTTTACTTTTCAAAATATTGAATTATATACAAAGTGCAATTATAGTAGTCGCCGCACCTAAATCACGTCATATAATGGATGCGCACCGTCATACACTTTTGAACCCCCCCCTCCCCACGTTTTATTAAAATATTTGAGATACATGAGCACATTCATATATATTTTTCTTTTTAAAAGAATTAGTGGCACCCTTTGTACACTCACTCTATGCATAATTTAGTTTTCTGTCAAAATTATTTGTACAGTACCATAAGACAAACTTAATTTTTCTCATTTCACTTTAACCGTCTCTCTTTTTGGACAACTTCAGACACCATTGAACGTTTCCATCCGGCCTCCCATCTTTCGGTCTTTCTGTCCTCTGCTGATAACTCAATGACCCATGACACACTTAAAATCACTAAAACCATCTATAAACAAGTCTCTTTTTTACATTCTCCTTGCTATGTGTCTGATTAATTATTGTAAATGTCTCTAAGGACATTTTTCCATTTTTTAAGCAAAAAAACGCATTACAGATCTTTTAGCAGTTTTTCTCCATTTCGACATTTCTTTTGTTCAATACAGCTCATTAAAACAACAATGTTTATGATCAAAAAGTAATGACGTCATTTTATTTTCAAGTTAGGCTAGGAAATGTCGTAAAAAATTGTCTTTTAAAATATTGGGCAATTAGACGCTTTTTTAGATGCTTTTTAATGTGTTTGTCTTTTTTTCATACTAATAATTTACACTTAAAAACTTGACGTTATGTTGTGACGCGGCGAAACCCCTAACGTTTAATATTTTAAAAGTCTATAAAATTCATTCAAGTTAACATCATTAAATGAAACTTTCAATTTCAATTAGATTTATTTTTATGCATCTTTTGGTATATTATATTCGATAATATGACGTCAAATATTAAAGATATTGACACAGTGACATTTCTTTTGGATTAACCCTCGTAATATTTGTTCTCTGTCAGCATGTTGTTATTGTCGCTGTTGCCAACTTCTCACATTTTTGTCTTCAAGACCACTGGACCAATTTCAACCATGATTGTCACAAACCATCCTTGGATGAAGAGAATTCAGGATTGTTTAGGAGAAGAAAGATATCAATAAGAATTGATGAAAATTTTATGTCATCCTTTAAAAAAACTTCTTAAGGACAGATGATACAAATTTTTTCTTTGGAAGAGACTTAATATCATGTCACAAGTTTAGAAAAGTGGATAATTCTTAGAACATTTTCTCCTAAGAATTGGAAAATGAAATAGACTCTAGGAAAATATTAGTAATATTTCAATGAAAAAACAAATATAGACAAATCATATTCAGTAAAGGTTTACAGGTGAAAACAAATTTCAGAATATGTTACCTTGGTGCTAAAAGTGACGTATAAACTTTAGAAAAATATACCAAGCCAGGTGATTTTTAAGAGGGGGAACAAAATGACAAAAAATAAGTAATATCACATAGGCTGATTTTCACAATTTAGCATTTACTAATAAAATTCACTTGGCTTGGTATATTTTTGTTCAGTTTATATTACACTTTTAGCACCAAGATAACATATTCTGAAATTTGTTTTCACCTGTAAACCTTTACTGAATGTGATTTGTCTATATTTGTTTTTACATAGAAATATTACTAATATTTTCCAAGTGTTTTTCAAATTCCAGTTCTTAGGAGAACAAACTATAAGAATCATCCACTTTTCTAAACTTGTGACTTGGTATTTAATCTTTTTCAAAGAAAAAATTTGTTTGTATCATCTGTCCTTAAAACATTCGCCAGAAAACGTGAAACTTATGGTAAAGCTTCATTACAAAGTGTGAATTCAAGCCATGATACATATAGAAGCATTTTCAGCATTTTCAGATAGTGTGAATTCAGATTTGTTTAAATGATGACCCCAGATGGTACAGAGGTCAACATTAATATTTGTCCGATTGTTCGTGTCCAGTTCATGTGATCAGACAGGTTAATCTCCTCAAACCTTTGTCAGATTGGACCAGAGAAACACCAATTATGAAAAAATGTGGGGAATTATTGCTAATACCGTATACATTAAACTCTGCAGTTGAAGCTCACCTGAGCTGAAGATTCAAGTGAGAATTTCTGATCAGAAAGTTTTCGAGAGTCCGTCTGTTAACTGTATCAAAGGAATATAGAGAAAGTATCTTTAAACATTTCTTCTCAAGTAAATAAACGCCATTAATATTGGTCAAAGTAATAAAGATGAATTTTTAAGTTATGTAGATTCAAGTTTGTGCAAATTTATGACCCCTAAATTTAATTAAACATATGGAGATCTTATATGCACTTTTTGTCATCAAATACTTTTGATAAAGTGTATCCTAAACAGATTTATTTTTATTCCAAATAAAAGTTAAGATCCATTAATTTTTCCAATATTGGAATTTGTCATTTGCTTTAAACTGCATCCTCTTATTTCCCTATCTTTTCGCCCCACTATCATTTTCAAGAACCCATTGCATTACTTACACTAAAGCTATTTGTCGACAACGTCCGTTTTTAATTCACAAGTTTATGAAAACATTTCCGGTGTACTTACAGTACCTTTTAAGTTTTTAAATGTGTATAAAAATTATAAAACAATTGATTTCTTTAAACATTCCTGAATAGCTGGCATGTGTTTTTAGTTTGTGATGGCAATTATTTTTCATGTGAAACTATTAATTCAATTATTTTTTTGTTGATAAACATGAATATATATGTACATCTAGATTCTGACTTTATCATTGTCTTAATGTTTAATTTATTTTTAATATGAATATTTAATTATTGTCACTCTATCTTTTTGGCTTCCAATAAACAAAATGTTGTCTGTAGAAATGCTCAGACCGTAAGGAAGAGAAAGTCCATTTCCAGTGATATATGATAAAAACTGTCCATCACAATCCATCACGTGGACGCAGTCGTTATAGCAATCAGCTACCAGAATTCTACACGTTGTGTCTGTGGTTATTCCAAATGGAGTAAATGATGAGTATGTCTTCGAGTTTAGGTTACCAGTATATGTAAACCGAAATTCCCCTTCCTTATTTACAACAATTACTGACGATGATCCTCTATCAGAAACACATATATCAGAATTTCTGTTTTCAGCCACGTACAAGCTATTTTGAATTCCGGAACTAAACAGTGGTTTGTTTTCTTTGTCATTCTGTATTTCTTGCGACACATTTGAGCCAGAATAACGAACAACTTTGCCCTGGTAATCAATTTCACTTCTCATGCAGACCAACAAGTCTCCATCGGACGTTGTACATATACCACAAGATTTCCACTTCGTGAGAGAAATCAGCTTCCTAGATTTCCCGCTTCTGACTATTTTTATTGCTTTATCCGTATTATTATCAAACACCAAGTCTCCTTGCTCTGTGAGGCATATTCCATAGATATATCCCGAAGAAATATCTACATTTTCCAAAACTGTACTGTTTCTATTTATTCGCCTGATAGTTCGATACCGTGCTACCCAAACTTCTTCATTGCTAACACAGGCCACGAGTTCTGCATTCTCTAAACCGCTGTTTAGAATTCCGAGCAGTCTTGGAGTTTGTACGAGAGAACTTAATTTCTCGATCCCCAACGGGACTTCCTTTACAATTTGTGACTTTTGGTCAAGATACCCAAAGTCCTCTGTGATGAGTTCATCATAGATAGGCTTTGAAGTGAATGTAGGTAAAATAATATCTGTTAACTTTAACTGAGTAAGTTCCTCTAGAGTTGAATCGAAGTCAATAAATTCCTTTGCCGAATTTCTGTGCAAAATACTCCTACATCTGTTAACTTCATCATGGCAGACTTTTAAAAGATTCTTGATTGCTGTCGAATTATTGTCAATCTCCGATACATGGCTCTGCATAATGGTATGAAGGTCTTTCAACTTCTTCTGTGCGATATCGTGTATTATCCTGTGCCACCTCTCTTCCTGTTTCTGAATTGCGATTTCTAAAGGTTTGTATTGTTTTGAAACTTGCTGTTTCTGTTCTACCATATTTTCAGATAAGCTTTCGAGTTGCTTTATTATAGTTTCTTCTAGCGCTTTGACGTCGTGTTGGATGTCTTGACGCCGTAAGCTGCTTTCTTGTATTAGATCAGTCACCTGGTGGTTAACGTGTCTTTCAACTTGGCATATTCCACAAATCAGCACTTCACATTTTTTACAATACAACGAACATTTAGACGACATATGAAATTTACAATCTGGAATAACGGGTGTGGAGTATCTTTCGCTATATGGCACTATTGTGTGACCTTGGGACGTATCTGACGTCACGTGATTCCCGCCACATCCTCCACAGAGTTTGACGTCACAGCTTTTACAATACACCTCTACCTCCAGAGGACACTTGTCACATCTGATCACATCTAGGCCACCCAAAGACGCCATATTAGTGAATCTGTCAAAACAATTACAAAATATTTCTATTACTTAAAAGCACTAAAAACTTTATTTCATCGCTTTGATTAATTGATAGATCATTATTGTTTATCGGCGAGTCGGCAATAGTTCAGCCGTATACTATCTTTGTCACTAAGGAACAAGTGTTTGAAAAAGAATCTCCTGATTTTTATCTTATTATAAAAAGCATATTTTTATTTCGAACTCTGAATCAAAGCACGTACGAGGTACGGAGACGTTAAGTGCCTTTTTTCTGTTGCTTTTTAATATATTCCAAAACAAAAAAATTCTTTTCATGCCTGACACTATCTTTCAATTTGGTGGCATACAATAGTTTTCCTTCTGATCACGTTTTGCGTATTATCTAAAAAAATATTTAAACGCCATATAGGCTAACATTTGTCATCCTTTATCATTTTTATATATTTACATTTGCTGTGTTTTTCTATTAAGCCAACTGTGAAATTGATTTAAATACAATTTTTGTGTACATACTTAGTATATACATGGAGAATATGCGTTAACGTGACGTCACAATGAGTCTGCGGTGACGTTAGTAAAAATGAAATGATATGGGGCAGCGAGAAATTCAAATAATGAGTATATTTTAGTTGCTTCCAAACATGTAAAATGTAAATATAAGGAATGTTTTTAAGTTTAGTGTGAATTAATGGTGTGTGAATCACACAGACTCGCACGTAGGCATATTTCATGAAATATGCCTGCATGATGACAAGTCTATGTGATTCACACACCAATAACTCACATAAAACTTAAAAACATTCCTTAATTGAACATTATCCCAGATAGCAAGACATAGTTGGGCCAACGTTGGCCCAATTTTTTTTCCAACGTTGGCCCACGGTTGGTAACCTTACGTTGGCCCACGGTAATTTTGCTCATCGGCCCAACGTTGGTCCAACATGTTGGCATATTGTTGGGCCAACGTAGGCATAATTGTATGACAACTAACAGCCAACCTTAAAAACTGGTTGGTTAGATGGCCCAACGTTGGGCCTTTGTTGAAATGTCAGATGGCATATTGTTGGGCCAACGTAGCTATAAGTGTATGCCAACTAACAGCCAACCTTTACAACTGTTAGGTTAGGTTGGCCCAATGTTGGCCCTATGTTGAAATGTCAGATGGCATATTGTTGGGCCAACGTAGTTTTTAGTGTATGCCAACTAACAGCCAACCTTAACAACTGGTTGGTTAGGTTGGCCCAATGTTGACCCTTTTTTACAATGTCAGATGGCAAATTGTTGGGCCAACGTAGTTATTACGTAGAAAACTTTGCAATTGGTTAAGTGATTCTTTACTTAAACCTATTTTATGACTGTTTAAAATAATTAATTAATACACAATTCAATCTGCATTCATAATGCATACATGGACATGTTCAATGAAAACATTACTAAGGATTCACTGTGATAATATTTTATATAAATCAATTCAATCATAATTTACAAAATAAATTTTAGAATAGACAATAGAGGTAAATTATGAAAATTTATCAATTCAAAGTTCTTAATCAGGGCTCACTTCCTTTATTACTGTCCTTTTGTTGTATTCCCGCTCTTTTTCCGTCCCTTCGACGCCTCCCGTTTTTTTCATCTTGATCTTTGTCATACGGACTCGTACTTTATACAATTCTTTACGTATGGTCTTCGATTCCATTGCTATTTACCGCCACCACATTTGTTTTCCTTGCAGTCTCTGACTGAATTTCTTTGTTACAATCGTGTCTGTAATAGACAGTTAAGAATTAGATAGATAGAAACAACTTCAAAGATGTTATTTAACCTTTACTTACAGTGCTTGTGTGCAAAAACATGAAAAGAATGAATTCCGAATCAATTTTAACAGTTAACCTGAATAAATAAGAATACATATACTTACATCGCTTCTAAATGCAGCTATATAGCAAGTGTATAATCCACAAATTTAAATTTCACTTCTTCTTGCTTGCCCTCCATTATCACCACCTGTGAGCAATTGAATCTGACAGCTAACTCCACAGTTTGGTCACGTGTTAGCGAACGCCTAACTTTTGTTTCGATTTAATTATAAAGCTGTGTCATTTTGATTTATGTATATGTGGGCTTCATTCACATCCTATTCCTGAGAACTTATTCAGACTTCTCTAAATTCTCATGAATACAACGCTCATGAAAAAATTAATAATTTCAAAGGTTTTATTTCTAATAAATAATCATGCATGTGCACAGTTCAAAACTAAAATAAAACACTCTTTGGTGCTGTGATCACTTAAGTTAAAATTTAAAATGTTGAATATATCAGATCTAAACAAAAACAGTCATCCAATTAAAAGCATGGACATAGAATGTCAGCTCAGCAGCTAAAATTGACACCATCTTTAGTTGGCAGTATAATAATTGACCCAGCGTTGGCCCAATATAAACATCCCATCTTTGAAACACCTTGGTAAACAAAAGAACACTCGTGCTAACATCGGGACAACATACTACTACCAAATTGATAAGACACTTTCTTTTAGGGTGTATAACAAACATTGGGCCAACGTTGGGCCAACATACTACTGCCAATTTGATAAGACACTTTATAAAGTATGTATTACAAACATTTGGCCAACGTTGGGCCAACATACTACTATATCAAATTGATAAGACGCATTCCTTTTATGAGTGTATAACAAACATCGGGCCAACGTTGGGCCAACATACTACTACCAACTTTAAAAGACACTTTCTTTAAGGGTGTATTACAAACATTGGGCCAACGTTGGTCCAACATACTACTACCAATTTTAAAAGACACTTTCTTTAAGGGTGTATTACAAACATCGGGCCAACGTTGGGCCAACATACTACTACCAACTTTAAAAGACACTTTCTTTAAGGGTGTATTACAAACATCGGGCCAACGTTGGGCCAACATACTACTACCAACTTTAAAAGACACTTTCTTTAAGGGTGTATTACAAACATCGGGCCAACGTTGGGCCAACATCAACACCCCTCCTTCCTTGGGAAGTAAAGTGAATGGAAGTTGCTAACGTTGGACCAACGTTGGGCCAACATAGGAATTCTGTCATGGTCGAGAAGGTTGGCATGGTGACATTGGTCCAACGTTGGCCCAACGTTGTTTCCCCAACGCCAACCTTACAACCTTTTGCCAATGTTGGCCCAACATAGTCTTGCTATCTGGGATTATGGTTCTAAAATTATGATTATAATGTCGATATGTATTCCTGCATGAAGATATCATGAACTGTGGCAATAGCTAACAGAGATAACGCCTAAAAATCCACTTCAAAAATACAGATGGTAAGCGGCCCAAAACCATACCTCTGAAAACCCTTGCACACCTAGGAGACATTGTGAAAAAGTGAGCATCATATTGATAAAACAATCTTTATTGAATAACTAGCTTTAAAAGGCATTGAATATCATCATTTCACATTCTTTGACCTGAGTACTATTACAGTTCGTTACCGTCATATTTTCTTCAGTCGATTTCATTAACATAACTTATACCTATACATTCACAATATGAAGAGAAAAAGATAATGGACATTATCAGTATCATAAATTAAAATATATATGAGATAATAACAAATGGTATTCAATCTCAAAGGTCCAGTCCAACAATACAAATCAGAAGCATATAGCAAAATGACCCTCTAATTAAAACAACAGAGGAGGGATCAGGTGCCATAGAGGAGTGAACATCCCCTGCCGCCTGATGAAAATTGACGTGCGCACCTCGTCATGATCGGGTTAATAACGGGAAAATCCGTCGACAATTCAGTGTGTAAATAACAAATAGCATGAAAAACTCAGCAGTAGACTAATGATAGATTGGATTTGCAGGAAAAATTAAAGTATCGACCATCGAACTTAAGAAATGCATGAAGTCTTTAAAATAAAGAAATTCTAAAAATACACTTATTCAGTTACCTGTAATGTTGTAAATTTTGAATTTATCCGGCGGCAGTAAATACAAAATTTACAAAATGACAGCGATTTTGTTTTTAATGCCACCGGGTAAATTCAAAATTTACAGCATGACCTACCCTAAATGTGTAATCAACGCCATGCTAGCTACACATTACATGTATTATGAAGTGGTTGCTTCTTCCTCTACACACTTTATGTATATATAAATAGAACAAGGCACGAGAAGAAAATTATGAATAATATATGCAAAGAAAAATAAAATGAAATAAAGAATTCCTATTTTAATATTACTTTTGGGATCAGAAATCGGATCTGCATGTGATAAATACACTTTTAGAAAAAGAGATAAGTGAATCAACATTCGCCGTATATACTGACCATCGTTTCAAATCGCTGTATTACTTTTTATCATAAAGCAGCTAATTCCTTCATTCACTCACACACCCATTTTAGGCCATCCAACTTCTAATGTTTTAGATGTGTGTCCGTGTTTGCTCGACTCATATAAGTAATGTTTCTATAGACATATGCGCTTAGTTATTTTTATAAATCATAATTATTATATTATAATATATGGAATAAGTTCACTGCAATGCAGAATTTCCGCTCGAAATATAAAGAACATCGACTCTGGTGGTAAAACTCCCCTTAAAACCCTGTCCTAGTCTGTGGTATAGATACTAAAATATTCTACTGAACCATCGAATATCAACAAAAAATTCCTAAAAAAATATTCTAGATTCAAATGTATTTAGGTTATACCGCTCGACCAAAGTTATTGTAATTTGACAATGTTTCTAAATGAATACATGGTTGATGTAATTTTTCCTTACCTTGTTAGTTATATTAGGATATCCATAATATTTCATAAAAATGCTGACATGACTTAATTTCTTGTTCATCTATGACCCAGTTTTCTTTATAATGTCACGTGAGCATGTATACAATATAATGAACATTGTCAATTTTTGAAACTGTAAACAGTGAGGTGCTCAGACAGGGTATATAAATACAATCTTCTTTGCAAAATAGTAATCATCATTGATATCAAGAATTTTAAATCCTTCAAAGGAACAGAGTTTTGACTTTAAACTTAGCCAATTTCAAATGTTTAAGTGATATCTTATAGATTTCAAATGTCATCCGATGAACAATGCAAATTATAGTCTATAAAATTGTGGAACACATTTCTTTATAGGTAATGAAAACCAAAAATGTTTACGTTTATGCATTTTTTTTTACTTCTTGGTTCGTTGTTCGTTTTATTTTTAAGTTGTTTGTAACCTTTTATTACTTTAGTATGTGTTTTGTTTCATTTATTAATTTTGTTCTCTCTGTTATTTCCTTTTTTTCCTTTTTTTCTTTCTTTTTCTTTTTTTTTTTTTTTTTTTTGTTTTTGTTTTCTTTTTTCCTTTTTATTTTGTACATCAATTGATATATATCTAATTATTAAAATTCTACAAATTTTCTTTACTCCTCACTATATTATCAACAGGAGTGAAGGAGAAACTTCAAGAGTACTGTGAAACAAAATATTCAAGAAGTAGTGTTAATCAGATGTGGATACAAAAATTCCAAGGAACTTTTCTAACATATGCAATCACAAAATTTTACTAAATTTAAAAACATAAAAACATAAACATAAACATAAAAACCAAACTTTTCAGCTTTTTTACAACTATTCTATTGGAATCCGTAGGAACCAATTACTCCCCGCTCTTAGCAGACCCATCTCTGTATATATAGAGTTTTACAAAAAGACATTAATGTCTTTTTAAGAAAAACAAATTAAAGGTTTATGTTAAAGGTGATGACTTTAACTTTTTCAATCGTCAACATTTTTTAATCATGCTGCAATATAACTTCGTCAACTGTATACGGAGTTATATCTCTCAGTTGATTCGATACGGAAGAGCATGTTCTACGTATAAAAAATTTCTAAAACGAGATACCTTATAAACAAACAAGTTGATGTTGCAAAAATATCAGCAGTCTGGATTAAAGTCATCATTTCATAAGTTTTCTGGTCGATACAATGACTTTGTCAGCAGATGCAATTTATCACTTAGTCAAATGCTGACTGACTTTTTTTATACTGATTGTTAGGTCATTATTTACACACTGAGTTGTCGACTGCATTTTCTTCTTTTTTCGACAAGGAGCACACTGTGGTAGTGACCGAGATGCTCACCCCTCCACCTGATTCCACCTATGATGTTTTGGAGGTCCCTGTTTGCTCTGCTCCGATTTTGCAATGTTTAATGGACTTTTGAGCTAAAATACTGTTCGTTATCTACATATATTTTATACATTTTAAGACATAAGACTGCAATAAACCTTTTCCGGAATCTCATAAGTGATAATACTAGTATGAAATCATTTGCTAATAAAAGAAAAAATCTGTCTCATATGGAGCAATTTTCACATTAGGATACAAAAAAGGGAATATTTTATTTCGTGTAATGATCCGAATTCAAATTTAGCATAAAAAAAGATAAGAAACGTCTAGGTCACAATATGACCCAATGTTGGGTTCCGTACAACTCAATGGTTTTACTGTTTATGCACATGGGCATGTTCTGAATAATATCAATATTTTAACCAACGTAGGATTCTGACAGATAAAGTTCGTGTAAAAGGATTTAAATAAACAAATAAAACATATGGAGATAACGAACAGAATTCAAGATCAAAACACTACAAAATAGGAGCAAACCTCCAACACATCAGAGGTGGGATCACGTCCATGGAGGAGTGAGCATTTTTGTCGACCGGTCACACCCGCCGTGTGCTACTTGTCATGATCGGGAAATAACGGAAAAATTCGTCGTCAATTCAGTGTATGAATAATGGACTAACAACTGGTACGAAAAACGTCAGTCAGCATTTGACTCAATAATAAATTGCATTTGCTAGTCATTGTATCGACCATAGAACTTACGATATGATGACTTTAAGCGAGACTGTCGATATTCTTGTTTCATCAACTTTCTTGTCAATAATTTACCTTGTTTTAGAAATTGTTCGAACGTAGAGCATGCTCTTGCTTATCGAATCAGAGATCCGTGTTTACTGGTTTCACAGACTTGTATTGTTTTCAGACGTTAATGAGATCGGCCAGTGTTCGTTTCTTCAGCTTTTTCATTAATCAGTATTCTTTCATCATTTTTAGAACTGTTTTCATTCATATATGTATTATTATTGTTTAACTTGAGTTTATACATGCATTAACTAAGATCGTTTGACAAAATGTTTATTAAAAATGTATCTAAGAAAAGTCACTATTATATAGTAAGCAAAAACTATCAAATGTGCTGAGACTCTGTTGGCGATATCGTTTAAGCTCATCTGCTATGTAAAATACACTGTATTTATGAAAACAAATTATAAGTTTTCATCTGGTCCCCAAATTGTTTGCGTAACACATGACGTCACTGCCCACAGCTAATCATGACCTTGACCCCTTGCCCACTTTTTGCCATCTCAAACGCCTCTAGAGTCTGTTCCAGTTTGTATCGGTGGGTAATCAGTGGCTTAACGTCAATCTTACCGCAGGACAACATCTCAATCAGAGTGGGCCAACTACAAAACAAACAAAAACTAAATCTTATTGCAAGCAAACTTACCCTTACATATTTGAGCTTCCTTAAATTGTACATTTATACCTCATATAACTGTTAACTCATTCAGTGTTTGCTGACAACAAAATACCGGTAAATTGCTACTGAAGATGAATTTTATTTTATGGAAACAAAGAGCAAGATGGTTTCTTTATTCTTCTTAAAAGAGGTGCTACTGGAAGTCCTAACGGTGGGGCACAGGGGCATCTTATCCACTCTGTTCTCTACTTCACAGAGAACAGAGTGGATAAGATGCCCCTAGCTATGGGTGGGGTTAAAATATTTAATAAGGGAAGACACGCATGGTTGCCGGCGAGAATACATGAGCCTCTGACTTACATGTTTGCGTACCGAGTTAAACCCATCCATGACTTACGTGTTCACGTAGCGGAATGAACCTTTGATCTCGATCTCCTTGGCAACGGTGGCGACAACCGGAAATGAAACGGAAGTCGGTCCGTGTCCTATTATAATGACTTGCCCTCCAGGCTTTGTAGCCTGGAAAAAATAAATAAATTGAATTATTCTTTAAAAAAGAAATGTCCTTTAATGTCTGTGCCGCAATATATTTTTGACAATTTCTAAGATGCTATTTCTTGCCATTTGTAAACTTCTAAAGTACCAAAAAAAAACTGTACATAAATGAATTCTAACAAAATGCTTCCCCTTGAAAGATTTAGTTGGATATCTCTTTGGAATTGTAGAATTTAGCAAATGTAAATGCGAAAGACTGTCTTGCAAACTTACGTGAACTGCAAGATTAACAGCAAATTGCGCTCCGCTACACTCAATGGTTCTGTCTGGCATCGCCCCTATCAGATCCGCCACTTTCACGGCTACATCCTCCTCTTTATCCTCCCGCGTTATCAGGAGGGTGTGGGTGGCGCCACATTTCTTGGCGAACTCCAGGCGGGACGAATCGATGTCTACAGGAAAAAAATATTCAAACTACTTAATTTCATTTCATGAATGTTCGAAACCAAAATGTATAGTAAACTCTTTTTTTTTTTTTTTTTAGAATAAAATGTTATTAAATCACTAAATTAACAAAAATCAATTGCACATTTGTAAATCTGATATCGCTACCTGTCATGCAGATGGCGGAGGCGCCTAGCGCTTTTGCGCACAGCATGGCACACAGACCAATAGGACCGGCACCCGTCACTAGGACTTTATGCCCCAGAGTAATACCGGCTCTCCAGCAACCGTGTAGACCAACGGAAAGTGGTTCCACGCATGCGCCTTCCTCGAAGCTGACATTATCCGCAAGTCTAACAAAAGAATCCCCAGATTATTCTGATTTTACTGTTAGGTTAAAAGGGAGAACCTGCATGAATAAGGCACAGTCTGATGATTCATATGACATCAATATTTAAAGTGCTTACTTAAACGTGAAATCTGCGGCGTGCACAAAGTACCTAGCCAGAGCCCCGTCGTCAGGGGGCGTGGCCAGGAAGTAAACTTTAGGACACATGTTGTATCGGCCAGACTTACAAAACTCACAAACACGACACGTGATGTGTGGGTCCACAGCAACGCGGTCACCTGAAGAGAAAACAATAAACCACATTGCACTTAAGGGTATTAAAATGCATTTTAAAGACTATTTTGTGTGCATCACATATTGTGTTTGGATAATTTCTCATAAAAGACACTATTTCATCTTTTGAGAGCAATGCTAGAAAAATGCGATTAGAAATCATCTCGAGTGTTCGAATGAGTTTACCTGTTTTCAGGTGCGTAACTCCCTCCCCCACCTTACTGATGACCCCGCTGATTTCGTGACCCAGCAGTAACGGTCCAGTGACCACAAAGTGACCAATGGCGCCATCTTTCCAGTACTTAACGTCAGAACCACATATCCCCACTCGTTGGACGGCGATTTGTACCTCTACAAAAACAGAAAATAAAAGTAACAAAACGATTAAATGCAC
This sequence comes from Saccostrea cuccullata, assembly GCF_032062105.1. Taxonomy (NCBI): domain Eukaryota; kingdom Metazoa; phylum Mollusca; class Bivalvia; order Ostreida; family Ostreidae; genus Saccostrea; species Saccostrea cuccullata. The sequence goes on along the minus strand of NW_026922110.1, from coordinate 96,740 downwards.
AACACTAATGTGACTGACTGACTGTCTTACTTTCCAACGCATCATAAAATCTGCTTTGGTTAAGACCACAGTTTTCTTTTATAGTATCTCCCTCGAACATTGTATCTTTAACTTGCAAACGAAGACAAAATGTTACGCTCGGACATTCTGGGAGCTAAATTGTAGCTGCAATTACACTCCTTATGTTTTTAGACAAGCTTTTCTCCTTTGCATAATAGCATCAGTATAGAAATTTTATATAGAATTTTATGTAAAAATGCTTCTCTTACCACCAGGTCCTGGTTCTTTAATTGGAGAATCCACCTACAAAACAAACCAATGTACAGTGACACTACTAAAGAACAAACCTATGTACAGTGACACTACTAAAGAACAAATCAATGTACAGTGACACTACTATAGAACAAACCAATGTACAGTGACACTACTAAAGAACAAACCAATGTACAGTGACACTACTATAGAACAAACCAATGTACAGTAACACTACTAAAGAACAAACCAATGTACAAAACACTACTAAAGAACAAACCAATGTACAGTGACACTACTATAGAACAAACCAATGTACAGTAACACTACTAAAGAACAAACCAATGTACAAAACACTACTATAGAACAAACCAATGTACAGTAACACTACTAAAGAACAAACCCATGTACAGTGACACTACTATAGAACAAACCAATGTACAGTAACACTACTAAAGAACAAACCAATGTATAGTGACACTACTATAGAACAAACCCATGTACAGTGACACTACAATAAAATCCACCTACAAAACCAAACCAATGTACAGTGACACTACTATAGAATCCACCTACAAAACAAGCCAATGTACAGTAACACTACTATAGAACAAACCCATGTACAGTGACACTACTAAAGTACAAACCAATGTACAGTAACACTACTATAGAACAAACCCATGTACAGTGACACTACAATAAAATCCACCTACAAAACCAAACCAATGTACAGTGACACTACAATAAAATCCACCTACAAAACCAAACCAATGTAAGTGACACTACAACAGAATCCATCTACAAAACCAAACCCATGTAACCAAACCAATGTACAGTGACACTACAACAGAATCCATCTACAAAACCAAACCCATGTACAGTGACACTACATTAAAATCCACCTACAAAACCAAACCAATGTACAGTTACACTACAACAGAACAATGAGCAAAAGATTTTTTATCCTAGCAGTTTGGATTGTTGATTGTTCCGACAAATGTCGAGATGGCATAGGACTCATCTGCATAAAGGATGAATGTCATCATTTGTCATGCATTTATTGTAATATACTAGTATTCTTATCACGTGTGCATATGGAGTTTGTCAAACACGTTTGTTTCGATACGCAAAAGCATGCTCTACGAAAGAAACAAGGCAAGATATTTACAATCAAGTTGATGAAACAAGGTATCAACATGCTCGTTCAAAGTCAACATCTTGCTACATCAATTGTTGATGCAATAACTTTGTCAGCAAAAACAATTTGTTGAATTTTTATTGACTGACGTTTTAGAATTTCCTACACGTGATGTTAGGCCATTACTCTTACACTGAATTGCATAAGTTAATTCTAGTATACAGATTTTTTCGTTTGATCAACAAGACAAGAAACTGATGGTCAGGTGGGCGTGACCTGTCGACAGGTAAGCTCACTCATCCATGGCATCTGATCCCATCTCTGATGTTATAGAGGTCCATGTTTGCTCTGCTTCCAGTTTGTACTGTTTTAGAGGACATTTTGGCGTGTTTACTGTTCGATCGTTATCTCGATCATATCTCAACGTTCTGATTGCATCTTTGACATCTTTGATAGAAAGTTCTCTGACTATCATACTAATTAAGCAATTTACCATGTCTTAAATAATACTAGCGATGAAAAATGTATTATCAGAATTAGACACAGCTGATATCTGGGTGTTGATCATTTTTATATCTTTCCAATTCATGCATGGTTTTGGAGATTTATTTATTTATTTAAAGCACGACAAGCTTCCTTATCATGTAGGCCTATCATTGGGTCAGCTCGGTCCCTAGTTATGTATGAAGTTTGTTGACTGTAGCCACAGCGAAAATCTAGGACACTTCGTTGATAAAATTAGCTTAGTGGTTTTACATGTATAAGAAAAAAAGTTATGTACCCTTCAAATACCATGAATTTAGCATTGTTGCGAGCTGTATGAACATTTGGACAGTGGAAAGGATTATTAATCAAAAAAAAATTGAACAGTTATAAATTAACAAGCTTGATGCAGTGTATAATGTTCGTGGATTTTATATACCTACCAATCGTAAATCCCCTTTCTTATATAACACGGCGGACAAATTGCTTTCACTCATGCTCACTACAAAAAGTAAGGGGGAATAGTGAAAAATGCATTTCAGTTAAAAAACATTATTACGGTACCAATATGATGATTTGCATTATCAATTCATTTGGGTGAAGACAAGGAATAAAATCAGACCCAGTTTTTGTACTCACGCTTCTTTGAGTAGAACACAAGCAGAATGAAGCGCCTGACCTAAATATTGTAAGATAAATAAACTGCAGGAATGCCTGAAATAATCGGTTCAGATGAAACAAAGTGGGCGGATCCAATGTTTTAAACGATCTTAGTCGTACGGAATAGGTGGATCCAAACTGAAGTCGTCAGGTGATTTTTTTTTATTTTGGGTGGGGTGTGTTAGGGGGCTGCCCGTCAAGTAAACTGCATGATCAAAGAAAATATTAGAAAAAAAGACAAATGAAATAAGGGTATGCGACAAGTAACACCCATCCCCGAGGCCATCCCTGCAGAATGTCTAGATCTAAATGTCAAAAATAAAGAAATTTGAATACACTAAAAATTTAATTATAGTTAATTATATTAGCTTTAAGGAAAAAAATAAATCTCTTGAATAAATTGCTTAAAGTTAGCATGATATAAATGAGAAACTTGCAAGACCGGTGAGGTGGGTGGGTGTCTTTATTATTAAAGTAGCCCTATTTTGAAAGAACAGAAGCGCATTGAATTAACTATTATATAGTATCATATATAAATTTTAAATTCATAAAATTCATACATTTCATTGATACAAAACCAAAAAGGGCATTTTTGGGCGGCATACATTGCTATTTGACCGATTTCTTGAAACAAGGAAAATTTAAAATAAATAAATGGCGAGAGTGAAATAACGAAAACAAAAACGGGAAAGGGCGGTGGAGCGTAGTGGATCAGAAATTAACCCTTGACTTGGGAAGATGGGGAAAGGGGTACATGCTTTGTTCCTGCGGGATGGGGGTGGCGGGGGGGGGGGTAAGTCAGGTATTAACTATTAGGCATATATACAGATAAATAAAAAATTCTCTTGAAGCCTGAAGGTCAAAGGTTAGGAAACGTCATATTTTTTATGTTTACGATGGCCTTGACGTAATTTTTAAGGTCGAATCCAAGAGTTCCGTACAGATCGATATACGAGTTCATATTTTTCTAAGAGTTCTAGCTAGGTTTTAACAAAAAAAAAAAAAAAAAAAAAAAAAAAAACATAAAACAACCATACAGAGCTACTGATACAATATTTATCAATTACACTTTTATTTGCTCTCAAGTTGCTGAAAATCCCTGTCAAAACTGAATGGAATTTCAGGAGTGTTCTTGAAAACTTTAACAATATGTTTGATGTTTACATGAATCATTGAATGTGGTCAATCACATCTCTCAATTCCAACTTTGGTCCATAATCTTTATTGTTCTTTATAATGGCCATCAAACGCCACAGTATATTTTATCTCCTGAAAGAAATGCTCTTCTAGCTTCTATATCATTAAACGAATCAATTACGTAAGCATTAACATTACTTCTGTAAAAGCTCTTTTGCGTTGAAGGAGAGAATGTGCTTCCCGCAAGTTTTTTGTTGAATAAGTGAAAAGATCCAGTGCAAGTTGATGAAAGAGAAGCAGTTGTAAGGTAAATATGTATATAAGATATGATTTAGGCCGATGTAAGCAATTTTTCTTTGAGTAGTACCCAATATAGAAGCACGTACTCAGAGTACTAGCGAGATACCTTACTGTCCTACATAGTTCGGGCACTTACTCACCTACCTGTGTACGGGTATCATTTGAATGGGGGAAAATAAAGGAAAAGAAACTTGAACTGATTTAGATGTATGGTGAATATATATCAGATTATACTTAACATACTGATAATATGATAAAAACAAAAAGTTCGAGACGGTAGAGGAAGACTTGCGATTCTGAAGACTGACAATTTTTCATTGTTAGGAATTTTGCTGTATTCGTTTTAATCGTCGTTTTGTAGATGCAATTATGGCGACAAAGAGTCCAAGTTTAAACTCTCTCATGAGTTACCGTTTTGTCAAGAAGCAGGTTCCTAAACTTACGAGTGGCAGCGAGAGTTTATTCAGCTCGGAAACTAACGGCAGTGATTCTCCGCAAGGAGACAAAGAAATGAACAAACAGACAGACAGTCAAACTAGCAGCTGCTCCTCTGCCACAATTCTCTATTCTGACCAGGAAGGAGGGAGTCAAAACAGTGAAACTACCATTCCATACAATCCAAGCCAGAACTTAGGGAGTCAGGATCCCTTCCTACAAAACACAGATGGTACAATAAACTTACTTACTTACATTTAACCTAATTTTCCTCTTCACAAAGACACTGTATATAATAGAAGGGGGCATTAAATATTCAGCAATGTTCTCAAAAACTTGTATTCAGTGTATGACATTTGGCGACATTAACTAGAAGACTGTAAATTAGCTGGCAAGACTACATAGAAAATTTAAGCTGCCAAAAGCAACTGTAACAAGATAATGAAAATAAATGAACTTTTTACTTACAGTGATTAATCTGTCACTTTATAGCATCACCTAAAACATTTGCCTTTTTTGGCCTGCTTAAATCACAGTGATTATCGGAAAAAAAAATTTGCATTCAATTTAATTAATTCATTATAATTTAATTTTGTTTGTATTCTAGCCTCTCTTTGGTTGTTTTCCAAAAAGGAACGCAAAACATTTTGTATAATCTGGTTTGGTATGGGGACACACCCCCTTGTCGACCAGCTTAATCATCATATCCCTGCAATCCCCTCATTTCCAGTCCCCGGAATCTGTGGAAAATTCCAGATTTAATAAATGTACCTTCAACTTTAAACAATTACTCGTTCTTACCTCATGTAAACAAACATCATGGCTGCTAGATCTATATATCAGTTATTACCTCCCCTGGCTTCAAATCACTTCCGTTACTACGGTTCTATTATTGCGCGGTAAATTTGAACTTATTAAAAGCAACACAATTTTACATCAAAAGTTGTTTAATTATTTTAAAATTAAATTATAAGGAATGACTTTGATTCTTGGCCATATTATCGAGTATAATCTTGTTTGGGTCAGTTTACGCTTTTTTATAATCCGCTTCGCGGATTATAAAGTGTAAACTGACCCAAACCAGATTATACTCGATAATATGGCCAAGAATTAGAGTCATTCCTTAAATAATTGAAATTGCTTTAATGTTAGTCTTTTGAGGTATTACTAGAACTAGAATTTTTTTTTCTTCAAAAATCCTTGGAATATAATATGCAAACAGATACTGATGATCTTTTGTGTTGATTTCAGAGGGGCTGACATGTAGTCCAGAGTCCCCAATATTTCGTGGAAAGGTCAAAGGGTCAAACAGGAATTATATAAAAGATGAAGACACAGAACCTGGGTCCTCCCCTTGGCTTTCTAAAGAGCAGGGTATAGTTAATGGAACAGCCTCTACCTCATCCAAACAAAGGTAATATTATACTAACCTAAAGAGTAGAATATAGATAATGGAGCAGCCTTTACCTCATCCAAACAAAGGTAATATTATACTAACCTAAAGAGCAGGGTATAGTTAATGGTGCAGTCTCTACCGCATCTAAACAAAGGTAACATTATAGGCTTTGATACCAGATTCGATCATCATATAAAGGTTAATCTACATATGTCATAGTTTCAGATGGTAGGTGGAATCTCAAGCTGTGTAAAGGAGATCCAAAAGTATCATTCTGAAAGCTCTGCTAGTCCTTAAAATATCCCAATACAGTGGATTCCATTTAATCAGATAGTGGTTAAACGAATATTTCGGCTAATCTGATACAATATCAGAGCACAAAACCATTTCTTATATATTTATTAATAATTTCATCTGATATTCTGATAGGAAAATATGGGATTTTCGTTTTATCTGATACAAAAATTTCGCCTATCATAGTGATTTTCATAATAATTGTCTCGTTCACACCTCTACCTTCTGTATGTAAATCCTTTGTTTACACAAGTTTGACACTTCCAGACACGATAATGAGGGGATTAGTCACGGCTGAGCGGGCGAGCACCTTACCTGTGTTAACAGTGGGCACACTAGATCGATATGTTTTGATAACAATGGTGATGACCGGCTTGGGTGTTAATTTAGATCATTGATAATTGGCTTGTGTGCAGTTTTGTTTGGTGTGAAGTTTTAATTATTGAACTGTTCAGTTTGAATATGACACTTCGCTTGGACATTAAATTAAAATAATCAGAATTAGACTGTCTATTAAATGGTAGCGCTTGGTCATTTAGTTGAATATGTGTTCACTTTTAAGTGCAATTTTAAGAATTAAAACACATGCACTCCGTATAAATATACGTCTGAAAATTAAATCCATCAATGAAAGTGACATAACATACAAGTAAAGATGAAACAATAAACTTTTTTTTATTTATTAATCAGCAATCCGGAAAAAAATGGTTTACGTAATATAGTCATGTATTCAATCAACTTCCGTTTTTCCAAAATGGATGCCATCAACGAATGGGATGAATGTAAACAGGTGCCTGGTGCTAACAAGATTTATAGAGATGGAAATAAGTTTTATACTTCAATTAAAAACAAATTATTCATACAAAATCACATTGGACTTGTTATTATAAATTAATTGAAATAATTCATTTCCTGACTTGGTACATTCATCGAACGAAAACGAAAGTACAGGTACGTAATACAACCTTGTTGAAATTGTTACTTGTGTACTGTAGATCTGCTGTTTGTACGGAAATATTGCAATCGGCTATTCCAATATTCGGCTATACGGATAAAATTATTCTGACAACCTGACTATCTGTTTAAACGGAACCCACTGTAGTTTGATGTCTTTTGATATATCATACATTTTTTTCTTTCTTGGTAAAGGTTTGTTTTGTACAATCTATACTTATTTATAGAAGGAAGTCTAAGCAGGAGGTCAGACAGGGGTTTGGGGACGACCTGACCCCGGACCAGACAGAGGCTGTCAATCACCTGAAGGCGATGTTCCCCGACAGAAGTATGGAGGTCCTACAGCAAGCTCTGGAGGCCCAGGCCTGGAATGTTGAGGATGCCGTCGATCACATGATTGATTCAGGTAAGTCACATGGGGTCTATTAATGGAAAAAAGTGGCAATTGTTGTATAATGTTGATGAAATCTTTTCAGTTGGTGGATGAATAAGAATGATGGAAAGAAAATAAAATCTGACTTTCCAAATGCCTTGTAGGAATGCTGAGATGAATTATTTTTGCAGACATTTTCATTCAGTTGTTTTTTATATACTAGTCTGTTAGTAAGACAACTTTTCAAGTGTAAATCAGTTGCTTTAAACTATTGGCAAAATTAACAAAGCTGCTGCCTACTTGTAGCCAAGGTCCTGAAAAAGAAAGGGGCCAAAAAGCGAATTATACGTCTGGTGAGTAGTGACTCAGATGAGGAAGGAGGGTCACCAATCCATCAGCCCTCCAAAAGGGCACGACCTCTAGACTCCATTGACCTTGACCCGACCCAGATCTCAGAAGAGGAAAAGAATGAAAGGGTTGTCTTTCTTCAGGAGGCATTTCCTGGGAAAAAACGAAGGGTGAGGTCTTTTCTGAAAAACAGTTGAATGAAATAATTATTCTGTATAATTTTATGACTGAAGCATTTTTATATAGGGAAAACTGTGTTTGGTGTAAATGATTATGTAATTTACCCAGCTAGAGAGTACATGTATATGATACTTTATAGATTCAAGAGAAAAACCAAAGGCAAAGCAAAAGAATTAAACTCCATTGTATGAAATTATGTAAATGTGTGATATTTGTCCAGGATCTACAGAGAGCGCTGGAGAATAACAACTGGCAGACAGACGATGCTCTTCTGGAGCTCAGTAACTTCATGGATAACGGAAAAGAGAGACAAGGTATGTCGCTTTATAGACAACGGCAAAAAGATACAAGGTATGTTCCTAGGTGTGCTGTATGCTACCTCTCCAACCAAAACTGATGTATAGTTTCACAACAAGAGTTGCCAAAATGGTTAATAAATTTAATGAAAATTAAGGAAGTTAAAAAAATGGGTTTTCAGAATCTCTCATTGTAGAAAAATTCAGAATATCTGTTATGTGCAACATTTAATAAGTAAAAAAAAGTGACCTCTCCTTCCAATCTTACACACTTATTTTTTTTCCTGACAGCTGCCTTGGAAGATGAGGAGGAAGATTTTAGGAGTGATGATGAAGAAGCAGACAGCGATGATAGCATTGAGGTGTGTTTAGAAGTGAAGATTTAATGATAGCACTGAAGTATTTTATCTCTGACCCTGAGAAATTTAACCTTTGACCTTAATATGTTTTATCTTCACTCGTTAGATGGACACAGAGACGGCTCGTACAGAGAGAGAGAAGATCTTGGCCTTCTTTGATGAAGCGACAATTGAGGAATTATCTGCGACACCAGGGTGTTCCAAGAAACGAGCAGAGGTCATCATATCACTGAGGCCATTTAAAAACTGGAATAAACTCGTAAGCTTTTATATTGCCCTGTCAGCTGTTTTATGGAAAAATTATGGATTAGGGTTATAATATAGCTGCAGCCTTAAACAATTTTAGGTCTTATTAAAAAGGTTAGATATACATCTTTGATTCCTAGCATTTAATTTCTCTGAAGCAATGCTTTTGATCATCACCCAATGTATACATAGCGTACCTGATCAGTGATTTTTCTACACTCAGTTTAGGTCCAAATATCGGCCCTTTCCCGTCTCAAAAATTACCGATTTTTTCCCAATTTTCAAGTGCTTTTTTCCCAAAATCAAAAACGTATTGTTTTGGTTATATTGAATTTTTTATGTATGACTTATCTAAAATGGAACGCTATTGATTTTGGTCATTCGGACACTAAAAAGAATGGCAAAAACCAGCAGTTTATTTGTGTGTTTGCAAGACTTGGAAAAACACATCGATCTCAAACTTGTGTGTCAATCATCGTAAGAAATTTAATATGCATGTGAATCGGTTAGACATAGGTTTATTTGTAAATTGCAAGTACTAGTAATTCTACAACAAGCTTCCTTGATTTCACGAAAATTAAACTTTCTTCATTCTGCAGATACTAGCGTTGCGGAGAAGCACAGCAATAACATGCTTGTAAATCGTGTCGAGATTATTCCATCTCCAATGCGAGCAATAACCAGAAATTGGGAATGATTTTTTTCTCAGTTATGTCTACCATTATGGCAAAAAATGGAATATAGGACAATCAAAGAACAAAAATGAACGAAAATTAAAAATGTAGAACTGTGTCCATTTTGTTGAAAAATTTTGTAGCAAATAAATTTGATAAATGATATTACATTTACTTATATATTTTATTTTACTAGTCAACATGAAGGTTAATTACAATCTTATTGTTTTTCCCAATTTGACACAAATGTCGACAATTTTTCCCAATTGAAAAGGCCCAGGCCCCTTTTAAAAATTCTAGAAAAATCACTGCTGATGATTTATTTCAGACAACAGAATTCTATAACAACAAAGCCTTGTCCTATGACATTATTAGCGGATGTAAGGACATCCTTCGTGTGCGACAAGTTATCGTCAAACTGATGCAGAAGTGCGAGGGGATCTCAAAAAAGATGGAGGCAGTGGTGTCATGTCTGACCAAGAAAACAGAGTTTGATGAGAGCAGTGATGACGAGTCCATACAAATAACAAAACAGCCCCAGAATCTGTCACACGGGTAACTACAAGGCTACTTAACAGTTCCAGTGCTATCTTTCTTTTTGAAGCTGTAATTTTGATATTAACGCTGTTTTCTATTTGTGTGTAGCTGTCAGCTGAAGCTTTTGTAATTTTGATTTTAACGTTGTTGTGTATTTCTGTGTAGTTGTCAACTGAAACCGTTCCAGATGGTTGGACTGAACTGGCTCCGTATCATGCACTCCCAGCACCTCAACGGAATCCTGGCTGATGAAATGGTAACACGAATGTTTACATGTATTGACAGATGACAAAGTTAATTGTATTTAAATAGTCCATATCCGAAGCCAATAACTTTTCATGCAGGTGTATTGTTTGAACAAAAATAAAGCCAGAAATCTCTTGTTAGGGAATGAATTTATAGAAGTTTGTTGTGAATTGATGTTGACCTATGTAGTGAAGTATACATAACTTTTCTTGCTTTGTTTATCATCAGGGACTTGGTAAAACAATACAGACCATTGCCTTTATCGCTCATCTATTGGAGGAAGGAGAGACAGGGCCACATGTTGTTATTGTTCCCTCCTCAACAATAGGTAACATTCCAAACAGGGGGTAATATCTCAGACAGGTAAAATCTCGCACAGATTTTATATTAGAGAGATATACACTCACAAATCTAAAATCGAATAAAGTTTATATGATTGAACTATACATGTAATACATTTTACTTTACATTGTTTTGTTCAGAGAATTGAATAAAACAAGTACACATGTTATGGTTATATATTTTGTTCTACAGAGAACTGGATGCGGGAGTTTAACACGTGGTGCCCCGAGGTGAACCTCCTCGTATATTACGGTTCTATGGAGGATCGCCGGCAGAGTCGCATGTCACTTCTGTATGACAAACACATCAAGTACAACGTCGTGCTCACAACGTAAGTATACAACAGTCAGAGTCGCATGTCACTTCTGTACGATAAACACACCAAGTACAACGTCGTACTCACAACGTAAGTATACAATAGACAGAGTTGCATGTCACTTCTGTATGATATCAACACCAAGCACAACGTTGTGCTCACAACGTAAGTATACAAAAGACAGAGTCGCATGTCACATCAGTATGACAAACACACCAAGTACAACGTCAAGCTGACAACGTAAGTATACAACAGGCAGAGTCGCATGTCACTTCTGTATGATAAACACACCAAGTACAACATGGTGCTGACAACGTAAGTATACAACAACAACTCGGTACAATGTTATGCTAAAAAATGATTCCAACTATCAGTACAACATCCTTTTTACAATGTAGGTATACAGCCATACTGTCAATCTGAATCCATTGTGATCTTAAAAAACAAGTTCAGAGTAAGCCTTAAGTGTATTGAATAGTCTTGCCAAGGAAATTGATTTTACTTGTTCATTGCATATTGCGATAAATTAATTTGAATTTTAAAAAAGAGAAGTACTTAGAAGAGATGTACATGGGATTAATGTTAACAATGTTACCATTGACTTAATGAGTCTCATTTCAAGAAATGTTTTACTTTTAATTTGTGAAATAAAATCCAGGTGGTATTTTCTGTTCTCCAGATACAACATGGCTACAGGAAGTGTAGAAGACCGGGCGTTGTTTAAGAAAGTGGATTTCCATTACGCCATCTTTGACGAGGGTCACATGTTAAAAAACATGTCTTCTCTACGCTACCAGAACTTAATGAAAATAGCAGTAAGTTTTAAGTACAAGATTTACTTTAAACATATTACATTTGGCTGTGTATTCTTTTAAGTGCTTATGGCGGAAAGACACTTCCACAAATTCAAGTACAACGCTAAATGTTTTGTACTTATATTGGGAAATACATTTGTAAGAGCGATAAGAAGTGAGCTAAATTAAATCTATGCTAACTTGTTCAAAGCTCAGTTTCCGCCAAATATCGTACACGCTAAATATAATACATTTAAAGTATATCACAACACATTAACTGTTTTACTTGAATGATCGAAAATAGCTGAATGCGTAAAAATATTTACAGGCATTAAAATAAGTAATGCTTTAGTAGCCAGCGTCTGTACACAAAGGCAAAATACTGTAAATTCCTAATTAAACGCGAGGAATTAATTTCCGCATAATTTCGTGAGAAGCATCACTCGCGAAAAAATATTGCTCCCTTTTATTTTTATAGTGCTGAAATCTATGTAAAATCTATTGATCAACCATCCATTCATGAATTATAATTCTCGCGATTTGACGTTTAAGAGCCAGTTCGCGATAAAAAGTACTCGCGAAAAATAAGGAATCTACAGTAAGAACCCATATAGTCTTATGTAAACAAATACCTTTTGTTTGAATTTATGTTCCTCGGAATATATACATATAAAAGCTAAAATGCAAAAAATTGCTAAACATGTAATTTAAAATGGTGAGCACTATGAAATTCCTTTCATCACAATGATTTCTTTAATTCCAGGCCGAGCGCCGACTGTTACTGACTGGGACACCGCTACAGAACAACCTGCTGGAGCTAATGTCCCTGTTGTGTTTTGTGATGCCAGAAATCTTCAGTGGAAAAACAGACCAACTCAAACAGATGTTCTCTATGATCAATGTGAGAAACAAGTGCTTTGTATTAACCTTGGGTTGGGGACTAAAAATTGATTCTTTATTTTAAGATGATTCTAAGTATGTTATCATCACTAATATATGTGTGTTGTATTATTACAGAGAGGAGTGGATGATAAAGCCAAGAGTAAATATGAAAGGGAGAGAATCCAGCATGCCAAGAGAATCATGAGACCGTTTGTTTTACGGAGGCTGAAATCCGAGGTTAAACTTTTGTTGTATAGAAATCTCTACAGTAAGGATAGCTAATTGCATGAAAACTTATGACCCACATTTCTGATTTTAACCACCGAAATGGATTGAAATAAATCAGTGTAAAAGTAAATGTATGTGATGCATTTATGTTAGATGACAATTTTTGAATCCATGCTACTTCAAACTTCTTTGCAGCAAAATATGTTTACAGCAAAACATGCATAAAGGAACTGCTTGTTTATAAGGCAGTCATACAGTATTTTGTAACAAAGTTAATGACTTTATGAGTGGGAAAAGGTGAATATAAAATGTAACAAAATTTTTTTGTATATTTGGATACATCTGTGGCAATTCCCTACAGTTATGTCTTTGCTTTACTTCACTAAATGTATGTGTATGTGTAAAATATTTATTGATTGAAAGCAAATCAAAGCAGAAGTAAAATTATTCTTTGTAGAATAAGTTCTCCACTGAAAGTGAGTTTTGACATTTAAACAAAGAAATAACCTGTTTCTGTAGGTCCAGCGGCAGCTGCCAGAGAAGAAGGACCGTGTCCAGTATTGTGACCTAATTCCCCAGCAGAGAGTGCTGTATCAACAGCTAATCACCAAATTCAAACAGGTGATGAAGGATGACCAGGTCAAGGAGTCGCGGGACGGAGCCTCCATGTTGATGCAGCTGAGGAAAGCGTCCAATCACCCGCTGTTGTTACGGAACCATTACACCGAGGACATACTGATGAAGATGGCAAAACAACTTACAAAGGTACGGGATACTACTATTTATTTAGTCTGTAAGATTTCAGGGACCAGCTACCAAGGTAAGTAGCGTATAAAGGTGACTGTTACTATTAATGTAAAATTCGCCAAAATTAAGGTTATTTCTATTTATAGAACAACACACAGAAATGAGAAATTGGTATCCAATATGCGATTTCTTCCTTATTATAAGACAGCTTGCCAGAGGAAAGATCTGTAAAAACTTTAGCAGCCTTTATGTGAAGCACATCTATAAATATATTTATTAGGAAATTTTTTCTTGCATGTACAATAAGAATATAATGTATTTTGATACAGGAGCCTTCCCACAGAGAGAGGGGGGCGCTGGCTGAGCTGATCCACGAAGACATGATGGTGTTGAACGATTACGACATCATGAAGCTGTGTGACCAGTACAAGGTAGGGAGGGAGGGGAACTAGGAAAAGATAGACAAAGGAGGGAACCAGCCAATGTTAGACAAGGGAGGGATTTAGCAATAGTTTAACAAGGGCAGGGAACCAACAAATGTATGAATCAATAGAAAAAAGGGAGTAAAAGAAAGGGGGAAAATACATAATTATGGAGAATTAATGTGTTTAATAATGGCGAGTTTTGTAGCATTGTATTTAAGATTGCATTTAACGATTCAGTGAATGAATTTCATAATTTTTCTGAACTTTCAGAAATATATAGGAAGTTACAAACTAGATTCTCAAGTCATCATGGAGTCGGGGAAATTCAAGGAACTGGAGAAACTTCTGGAAACTTATGAATCTCAGGTAATAGACAGGTGTTTTGAGGTAACGAAGGTATTCTAAAGAAACATACAGGTGTTCTTTGATAATGTATAGGCATTCTTTGATAACATATAGGTGTTCTTAGGTGCCATGCAGGTGTTCTCAGGTAAAATACAAACTTAGGTAACATACTAAAATACATGTACATGTATAGCTGTTCTCAGGTCATAGTAGATCAATGTATCAATGGTGGAAACATATTGATGTTTATTATTAGATCTCGTGTTGGAAGTAAATAATTTTATTAATGACAAACTCTGCACAGAATTTCATAGTACTTCAGAATATGCACCTGCAAGTAATTGTATTAAGTATTGATTTTGACATGACACACAATCTTACCTGAGTACATAGGGTTCAAAGTATTATAGATTGTATGTTGAAAATTCACTTTGAAATAAACATGAAGATTGATTTTGTTGTAGGGAGACCGGGTTTTACTCTTCAGTCAGTTTACAATGATGATGGATATTATGGAGGATTTTTTGAAGGCCAAGAATTACTCGTACCTACGTCTAGACGGCTCTACACCCGTACCAGAAAGGTCAGTGTTATAAATCAGGACAAGTGATGGTAGATCTGTCTGTTCTCTGTTTTATAATTATAGCCGTCACCTGACTCATCAGTGACTTTTAAAGTGATATTTTGCTATCATCATCATGTAATATCCAGTCTCTTTACTTTCAGACAAGAGTTGATAGACAAGTTTACCAAGGATGAGAGCATATTTATCTTCATGTTGTCTACAAGAGCTGGAGGTCTTGGGATCAATCTAACAGCAGCTAACGTAGTCATCATCCACGACATCGACTTCAACCCGTACAATGATAAACAGGCAGAGGACAGGTGTCACAGAGTGGGACAGACCAGGTCAGTAAATCGTCTGATCATTTAATTGTATTTTATTTATGGTAACAGGGAGGTGTCAATAAATCGTCTGATCAGTAAATTGTATTTTATTTATGGTAACATTGAGGTCATCTCAGTAAAATTCTGTTTTATTAATAATTACAGGGAGGTGTCAATAATTTGTCTGATCAGTAAATTCTATTTGTTACAGGGAGGTGTCAGTAATTTTTCTGATCAGTAAAATCTATTTTATTTATGATTACAGGGAGGTGTCAATAATTTGTCTGATCAGTAAATTCTATTTTATTTATGATTACAGGGAGGTGTCAATAATTCGTCTGATCAGTAAATTCTGTTTTATTAATAATTACAGGGAGGTGTCAATAATTCATCTGATCAGTAAATTCTATTTTATTTCTGATTACAGGGAGGTTTCAATAATTTGTCTGATCAGTAAATTCTATTTATTTATGAATATAGGGAGGTGTCAATAATTCGTCTGATCAGTAAAGACACGGTAGAGGAGGGTATGTTGAGATGTGCTCGAGACAAACTCAAACTGGAGAAAGATATAACTACGGATGAAAGTAAGAAACAAAATAATCAGAACATATTCCTCTATTTACTTCTACTGTTATGCTCAGGGTAAATGTAAAGATGATTATGCTTTTTGTAATAAATACATAAACGATACTGTAACCTTGTGGTAAGCTTAGAGTTTTTGTAATAATTGTAAAATGAAAAGTAAAATCGTGAAATACACTGCATTGAGAACAGTTTATGAGATAAGGTTTCTCTTACAGGCACAGATAAAGAAAATCCTTCTGATGTGGCATCCCTCCTCAAGGGGGCGCTGGCAGGCAGTTCTTGACCCCAGCTGAACTCTAGTCCACCAATCACAACTCAGATTATAAAGTTCATGACCTCAGAACAAATTCTCATACAAAAAAATCAAAGTCAAAAAAACATTTTACATATCTTTGAGCCATAAAATGTGAAGGTTGGATGAGGAGCATTAGATTTGTGTATGGTAGTGCTATTGGATGTTGATTCAAAGTTTGATTCCTTGAAATGAAAGCAGTGCTAACCTGTATATTGTAATTATTCTTGAATTAGTAGACATGTGAACAAAACAAGGAATTTTGAGAATATAATCTTACACAGGAATGGCATCCTATTTCTCTTAGAAGATTGTGATGACCCCATTTTGTGTTTAAGTCCCGGGAGAAAAAAGGAAGAGTGCAGGGAACCCTGGGATAATTTTTGAGACAGCAAGGAATGCTGGGAAGACTGTTCTTTGTCTCGTTTGATTAACTGTTTGGTCATATGATGGTGCATGTACAGTGTTGTGTATGTAAACTTGTAACTGTAAAAAGTGAATCAAGGTGTTGTCACATTGAACTTGTATGAATCTGAAAGTGTGTAGATAATTTTAGATCTTTCAGAAGAAAACAAGACTTATGCAGCCACATCTAATAAATGAATCTAGGATCAGATGATGCCAAATGTTCAGTAGAGGTTGCAAAGCCCTCATTAGAAAACTGTTTTAGTTGAGGTACAGTAAAAAAGAGTGCTTGTTGATATATATAATTTACACAATATGCAGCATAAATGATTTCTTATAAATATATAAACACAAACTTTTTGTTGTCTGAAACCCCCAAGTCCATGTAATTGATTAATTATGTTAAGACCAGATGTGATCAAATCTTTGAATGAAACTCTGTGATATGTGTTTTATCAGTTGGTAAGATTGGTTTGATACTTGTCAGAGAAAAAAACTTGAAATGATCTTATCTAAGTTACTGTTAACATTCCTAAAATTCTTATTTCTATTTACCGTATAAGTAGAATTTTTAGCGAGGATTTAATTTTGGCATTATTAGCGAGGGTGCCGAGATCGCTAAAATTGAATATCGCTAAAAATTAATTGCGTTTTATTTGTAATAGCTTCTTAAATATGCATTTTAAAATCGCTAGAATAACATCTCGCTCGCTAAAAATAAATTACCAGTTTTTAGGACGAATCGCTAAATGCGTCTCGCTAAAATATACTTATACGGTATTTTAACAATTTATGATACTTTTGCCAATATATAGGTTCTTCTTTTGTGTTAACTTTTGTGATATTAAGGATAAACAAACAAACCTTTTTTAAGAAATCAGCAATATTTTTCATATATTTCAATCGGTATCCTTAATAATGTTTACCAGTTATAGTGGGGAAATTCATAAGATTTTGTTAAAAGGTTAGAAAAGTTGTGCAAAATTTTGTATAAAATTATCTAGAAACTAGTGCAACAAAGTCTTGTATCTAAGCACCGAAGGACACTGGAGTCTAGACTTCAATTTATGTTCTAGGGATATATTATTTTCAGTCCAAAATACCATGGTTTATATGAATCCATGCATTAAATTTTTGTTTGTGTTAAATAATCTTGAAAAAAAAACGGTGAACCATCCAGTAAATTGGCTGTTAATCCGGATTTATCATGTTTTCAATCCATCCCAGACCCTAAAT
This sequence comes from Saccostrea cuccullata, assembly GCF_032062105.1. Classification (NCBI taxonomy): domain Eukaryota; kingdom Metazoa; phylum Mollusca; class Bivalvia; order Ostreida; family Ostreidae; genus Saccostrea; species Saccostrea cuccullata. The sequence continues at coordinate 78,944 of NW_026922110.1, read as the reverse complement.
AGTTGTGTAAGTAAAGAAAAGTGTGAGTTTTTCTTTTGCTCACAACATTTTTATCATTATATGTATTGTAAACCAGTGACATTTTGCCAACATTAGAATGGACAATAAATTTTCAAGAAGTGTTAAAAGTGTAGATTGATTTATGTTCATTGTGTGAGGGTACGCGTTGGCAAGATAAAGAACCCCCAGTGCTCAATGCATCTGCGTGGCGAGTAACGCGCCAGTATATGGTGATAAGGAAGCCGCCCAAGTGAAAAAAATCCTCAAACAAATCACTCTAAGAAATCACTTATGAATCAGTGATTTGAAGATGATTTGTAAGTGATGCAAATTCCCATGCAAATGAGCTAACAAATCACTCCTAACAAATTGTAAGCAAATCACCCTGAAATCACAATGAAATCACTTTGAATAAATCGTGTAGAAATCACTTCTGTTGAACAAATCGCAACCAAATCACTCCAAATAAATTGCAAACAAATCATTTCAAATAAATTGCAAACAAGTCACTTCAGTTTAACAAATCACTCTCAAATCACTCCAGGTGGTTACACACTTGCGTGTAGGATGCTCATGTAACCATCCCTCAAATATTTGAAACACACACGAATGCATACCGGTATTTGTTGTATATGAACAAAAAACTTTTGGCAAGTGTATTTTAAAATATAAACTTTTACTAGGATGTGTCCTCATTAAGATGGCATCATGTATTTTAGATATATACACATGTCCTTGGCTCCAAATTCAGAATATGATATAGGCATTAATTGTTGACTTTTAGAAGTTGGTAAATATTTTCTTATCTGAAATAAATATTTGTCTAGACACTTTGAAAAAGCCAGTACTTTGCTGAAGCTTATAGCTTTACATAGCTTTTGTTTTAAAACATTAATTGCCATCGACTTTGTTGTTGGTAGAAGAACAATAAATTGCATGTGAACATAGGGAATATTAACTGAATCTCAAGAGAAAAAGATAGAGCATAATACAGTTATACATACCTTAAAACTATATTCTGCATGATTATTGAAAAAACATCAGTTTCAACAAAAGAAGAGAGGTATGAATCTAGAAGAGCACAATGTAGCTCCTTTCATTTCAATTCAAATCTGATTAATGAAAATTGGCGGTAGAGTTTCTAATACTGACCAATCAGCAAGCCAGGCGGAAGTTATGAAGTAAATCATTCTCAAATCACTCTGAAGAAGGGCCATGAGATCAACAAATCATTTACAAATCACTTTGAAGAAAGACTAAGTTAACAAATCATCTTCAAATCACTTTGAAGAAAGACTAAGTTCCAGAAATCATGTTCAAATCACCTTGAAGAATGGCTAAGTTCAACAAATCATGAAGAAATCACTGTAACAATTTCCTAAGTTTAACAAATCACTCAGAAATTGTCTGAAATGGGAAAGAAATCACAAGCAAATCACCCTTTTATAACAAATTGTAAACAAATCATGGTCATCATTTTAGTAGAAAGTGATTTAAGCATGATTTGTTAGATGAATTGCTTACAAATCACTGAAACAAATCACTTTAAACTGATTTTAAAGCAATTTGTAGGCAATTTGTGAGTGATTTGTTTGAAAAAATTTTCACTTGGGCGCGGCCGGTTGATGCCAAATATGGCGACCGCCTTATTAGCTCACCTGAGCCGAAGGCTCAAGTGAGCTTTTCTGATCAAAATTTGTCCGTTGTCTGTCGTTGTCGTTGTCATCGTTGTCGTCGTCGTAAACTTTTCACATTTTCATCTTCTTCTCAAGAACCACTGGGCCAATTTCAACCAAACTTGGCACAAAGCATCTTTGGGTGAAGGGGATTCAAGTTTGTTCAAATGAAGGGCCACGCCCTTTTCCAAGGGGAGATAATCATGATTTTGTTAAAAATTAATGGCATTTTTAAAAAATCTTCTTCTCCAGAACCGCTGGGCCAGGAAAAATGAAACTCATGTGAAAGCATCCTCAGGTAGTGTAGATTCAAGTTTGTTCAAATCATGACCCCCGGGGCAAGGGTGGGGCCAAAATGGCCGACCCAAGTTTTACATAGGAATATATAGGAAAAATCTTTAAAAATCTTCTTCTCCATAACCACTGGGCCAGGAAAGATGAAACTCATGTGGAATCATCCTCAGGTAGTGTAGATTCAAGTTTGTTCAAATCATGACCCCCGGGGCAAGGGTGGGGCCAAAATGGCCGACCCAAGTTTTACATAGGAATATATAGGAAAAATCTTTAAAAATCTTCTTCTCCAGAACCACTGGGCCAGGAAAGATGAAACTCATGTGGAATCATCCTCAGGTAGTGAAGATTCAAGTTTGTTCAAATCATGACCCCCGGTGCAAGGGTGGGGCCTAAATGGCCGACGCTAGTGTTACATAGGAATTTATTAGAAAAATCTTTAAAAATCTTCTTCTCCAGAACCACTGGGCCAGGAAAGATGAAACTCATGTGGAATCATCCTCAGGTAGTGTAGATTCAAGTTTGTTCAAATAATGACCCCCGGGGCAAGGGTGGGGCCAAAATGGCCTACCCAAGTTTTACATAGAATACTAGTATATAGGAAAAATCTTTAAAAATCATCTACAGAACCACTGGACCAGGAAAGATGAAACTCATGTGGAATCATCCTCAGGTAGTGTAGATTCAAGTTTGTTCAAATCATGACCCCCTGGGCTAGGGTGGGGCCAAAATGGCCGACCCAAGTTTTACATAGGGATATATAGGGAAACCTTTTAAAATCTTCTTTTCAAGTACTTCAAAGCTATGATTAGTGATATTTATATGGAATCATCCTCAGGTAGTGTAGATTCTAGTTTGTTCAAATGATGAACGCCTGGAGGGGGGGGGGGGAGTAAATTCAAGCCTGATGTGCTCAGGTGAGCGCTGTGGCCCCTGGGCCTCTTGTCTTTTTATCTAGCGGCCGCCCGAAAATTATTTTGCGACCGGCAGTTAATTATAAAGCGGCCACCACACCCCTACTAATGTGTTCGGAACCTTTTATTTTTCGGTGTTCTGCAAATTATAAGACCCGATGAGTTCAGAGTAGCTCTGGCAGTGACCCTGGCGAGAGTTAGCGAGACTTCAGCGAGATAGGGTAAATTATTCACGGAAATGGCTAGGAAGTGACTAGCACGTGGAGACATGGTAAACAGAAAAGTTATGTTGCGTTTCAGTTTTTACCACCCTAGAATCAGCTGATAATGTCTGTAGAAATGTACTTCAATCAATCGATCTCTCTTACATTCATTCAAACTTAAATAAGTATTCTCTATAATACAATTTTCTGCAGTCATGAATTAAAATTTCTTTTTGGAACAATATTTTTGCATGGGAACCGGGACTATATTTTTTGGCGTCAGTTAGCAAATGAGGCACCAGCATGATTTTAACTGACCAATCAATGAATGAGTATTGCATTATGAGTTACTACGAATACTACAGGAATTTTACGCTTGAAAAAAAAGGAAAATCTTATCTTATTGTAAAGAAAAAGCATTTTTAAAAATATTATTTTCATGCTCATAATGACAAACAATTCATTTGTTCAATAAACGGTGGAAGTCTAGGTTTCTGAAAGTCATACTGCAAAAGCGATTTGCGTCTGTAATAATTCCTTTGTTGTACTATCGGTGAATACAATTGCCAGGTGGATTCCCTGGCCAAACACGTGATCACGAACGTAAACAAAGTTTTGTCCATTTAAATGCATAAGAGATGCTGCTCGTTTTCCTTACCTTTGAAGCGCTGGTGTTCTGAACAAGACACAAACTACATTTTATTAAACATTTTTTCCAGTAAACAATGAATTAAAAACGCCCGTAACATCTTTAATAGTTTCTTATCTTTGTATTTTGTTCTTAAGAACATTTTTTTATTATTATTTTGTATTCCATTGACATGTTCATAGATTGAGGTGAACCACGTGTTCGAAGTAAAATGTAAACATGTATTTGGCGTAAACGTTGCTATTCATTCCAACGATTGGTCACTTGCTCGTGGTAAGATCCTCTGTGCGCATTTATAACAATAGCCATATAAGGCAAACAAAGATTTGTCAGTGTAGAAGATAAAACACGTTTTTACCAGCGAATCGGTCACTAGTGAGCTCTTATTTTCGCCGAAAAGTATAAGATATATTGTTATTTTAACACCCCCTCCTTTAGCCACCCCCTTTCTGTTGAAAATCATGAGAGTCTTTCAGAAAGGTCTGAAAACATTTATTACAGGACATGTTTTCAAAAGAAACAGGCTATAGCAATGTCCTGTTTACTGCCAATTTTATTTATAAAACCGGTTCTTCCCTATAACCTTTGAATAGATCAACCTAAACCACGTGTCTTGAATTTAAATCACAATAACATTAGTAGGGGTGACCAGATAACATTATTTTCTACCAGCTTCTGTATGGTGACGTCTATGGGGCGCCGTTTTGGTATTTAGTGGCAAAAAGTGATATCACCTATTCGAACAGGTGATATCACTAATTGAATAGGTGATATCACCTATTCGAATAGGTGATATCACTTTTTGCCAGTAAATACCAAAACGGCGCCCCATAGACGTCTCTGTATGAATGAAAAATATATGATACAATCAATCAATTAACCAATCAAAAGTGTAGAATCTTTTAATTACACAGAGATTAGATGCAGAATGTAGAAAATGTTAAGTAAACAGTAAGTCAAGTGATTAGAATCGGCTCAGTACACTGGAGTGGGGAAGAAGAATCTACCAAAGAGACAATAACTTCTGCATATGGTGTTTTTATCTTCCATCTTTTTTTGTACTCAAGACCCTGCTCCGTGTATGAACAATTTATTAGCGGACGTAGGCTACTGACTATTAAGTTAATGTTACAGGGGTTTCAGCAACCTCCTGTAAAGCCAGCATTTCGTTAATTCTATGGTTGTTAAAATGACCTTGTTAGAAAATTTTACATTATATAGGGTCGTATTTTGGTTTACTTTTTTCGTGCCAAACATCAGCATGATCAGGGCTATAAATGTTTTTGTACTGAATTTGACAACGGAATGTTCCGTTCATCTGTTCAGTACACAGGACTCAAGCTTACAGCGGGTGTGAAAGGTAAATAGGGGCTGCTTCCACTCCTAAACTCCTGATCCACCCTTGAGCATGTCCAGGGGTCAATGTTTTATGCCCTTTCCCGATTTTCATTGCTTTATTGTTTTTGTTTGTTTGTTTTTTGTTTTTGTTTTTCGGTTAATTTTTCATAAAAATGTCCATTATTGGATTCTTTTGTCTAAGGACCTTCATACTTAAGACCTTGAAATTACATGTAAAATATGTTGATATTTCTGAAGATCCATAATAACAATTTTACACTCATGCCTTCTTCACGATCCCTTACATAAATATAGGTTATCAGTAACGTCTATAACCTTGTTTTCTTCCCTGTACAGTTCTATAGTGGTATATAAACTTCAGTCTTCGTTCGACTTTCAATAAGTTATCATATGTCGACAATGCTCCGTGTGGCCTTGGTTTGTCTTTTAGGTGAGTTGTAAACAGTGTTCTTGATTTATCGGGAATATTATACACATGATTCAAGACATTATGTTGCGTATGGTACACAGAGAGCAACTAGACCTTCTGATCTTGCATGGGATTTATGCAACAACTTTTTTTGTTTAAAAAGAAATCGAATTGAATACAGGGCGAGAACAAGAGAGAACCGATGTGTTGTAATCCTTGCTTTCACACCCAAACTTGCATTTTCGCCCTCGCTTGTTCGTCGCCTGCACTTTTCCACTGCCTCACGCTTGTCTCATTCTATACTGACCGTTAAACCAAGTAAACCTATATAGTTATTGTCGTGTGTGTTTTTGCTTTAATTTGATCGTTTTATTTTTTAAATTAAAGAATTTCAATATTAAATAAATAATTCGTTACGTTGACATGATTTGATTCGAGGTAATTTTCCCCGTGTTTTAAATGACTCAATTTTGCAGGTGTTCGAATGCTTCTTAATAAACAATTAAGCCTTCGACTATTGGGTTGATATTCCCTGCTGTTGTTTTCGCAGACCTCTTGATAGCGACGTGCATATTACATGTATTACTTGTGTATGTAGATTATTTTTATTTTCTGAACAGCGTCAGCAGTGTACGGCGCCTGCCCTGCAGACTGGACCAGCATAGACAGCCATTGTTATATGATCAGCCACGCCAAACTCTCCTGGCCGGAAGCAGCAGTAGGTCCTTAATATCATCATCATACAATATGACTAACTCTAAAGTATGTTGGTATGTTTCTGTCTAAAGCAGACAAATGCAATTTATGCTGCTATGATTTTGACCGTTATGCAAATTGATAATCACTAGTTTCCAACTCCCATTGAAGCCCGGGAAAACACAATAAACTAAAAATACATGTATATACATAAGTTGATGTTTTAGCGTTGCTGTATTTAGAACCAATTTTTAACTCATAAAATATATAATTCATACATGACATTTCCCCTATCAAGAATTTAGAATTTTGAAAAACATGGGAATACGCTTGTATTGTTGAGGCACCCCGATTTATACTTTCCTTCTCTTAGCGCTCATATCCCCCAATAGATTTAAATAAATGTTCATAACCGAAAGGCCACATACTTTATTCCTGACATAAAAGCTATTTACGTTTGATAACCTATAAAGTATCGACTCTTCCTTTTGTAGGAAATGTGTGAGGCACTGAAAGGAACTCTGGCGACGTTCGAAAACAGAGCAGATATCAGTTCCATTGCTTTCCAACTTCATGGAGGTAAATCAAAGTACTGAATGTACTCAACCATAAAGAGTTCTAGTGTATGGAGTACTTATGTACTCTTATATCTTTTAACCTCTGTGAATGAAATAATTTTGTTAATCTTATGTCTCTATCCTAGATTTCTTGTACGGATGCAGAACTTAATACGTAGCAAGGAATTGAATACAAATCGTTTCCTTTTTAATCTGGCCATACATTTTGTTATCCATCAGCACTCAAAATGAAGACAATGTTCTTCCAATAACTTGCACATATATTATTACTTTTTGATAATTTGTAATTTAGTTTTACGAAACCTCATTCTTATATCCGTAAAAACATAAATCATTTTTTTCACTGTGACACAGACATACGTGATGAGAAGATCTGGGTCGACGGAACTGACGCAGCGCGCGAAGGACACTGGATCTGGGCCTCCAACGGACATGACGTCATTTCCTCCTTCTCCGGCCGCGTCTCCAATAACGATAAAGATAAGAACTGCCTCAGCATGGATTCTGACCACCACTTCCAGTGGTACGCAGAAAGCTGCCATTCCGAGAATTATTACATCTGCGAGATGCTAAATGTTGTAACCAGGTAAAAATAGCTACTGCATTTCTTTTTTCCCCTTCTTCAAAAATCTGTTCTGAGATTTAATTGTTTGTCCGGGGGCCAAAACTGAGATAAATCATGTTATAATCGAGAGATTAAGTTTAATGGAAATATTTTTGTTTCAGTGGTTCCCCCAGCATTGTAGGATAGCCATAATGCACCCAATAGCCATTGTCAGAGAGGTGTATAAATAAGAATGTATAATAATGGATGTATAATATATCAGCAATAAAAATATGTATATGGAAATTTCAGTTGTATTCATCATAAGAACAGACATGTGATTACATACATGTATTTATTTCTTTGTTCGTTTATTGATTACCTTATGGTGAGCTCCATTCAAAATATATAAATTTTGGATTATACCAACTTTAACTATAATATTTGTTAGAGAACAGCTTTTTAATCGTCAAATTCTTATTGTCATGGAGTTATATTTCAATACTTCTAACATTTTGTGTTTAAGTCACCCAACTGATTCGGTGCACAACTTGAGAACATGTTTTGAGTATCAGTTTTAAACCCAAGGCAGCCTACTAATAAATAAGTTGATGTAAAAAAAAGTTTTCAAAATCTCGTTTTCTTTATTGATGAATCATACACTGTGACTGTTGTCAGAGAGGAACCATTGGCAAGGTCATTGTTTTTACATTTTATATTTTTTGACTACGGATTACCCCTTATATCTGATCATACATGTATTTAGGGCTTCATTATGGCATGCAGATGTGACCTGTCGACTGGGACGCTTACTTCTTGAAGCCTCCTGATCCTACCTCTGAACTTTCCAGAGGTCCGTGCTTTTCGCCCCATGAACGATTTGAATTCTTACTGGATATATGGGATGGGTTGTTGTTCATAAGTCTTACAAATCTGCTGAAAGATTATTTTTTGTCAAAAGAGGTGGGAAAGATTTCATCATTTATCTTTTCATATGATCTCATTATAAGCTCATAAGAATACCTTACAAATTGTGCCAATGTACGTTAAACACTTCTTGGAATTTCTACGTTCTGTTTATGGTAATATTTTTTGTTTCAGTGGTTCCTCCGTCGTCGTAGGATAGTGTGAACAATTTAATACAATCACTGAGGTGGTGTACAAAGTAATGGTATACTGTGTATATAAATCAATAAATATGCGTTTGTTACGTCACGTGTCATTGTCTTCTGCTTCATTTCAAAGCCTTGTGATGACCCTTATTAGATATACATGTACCTAGTGGGCTACGTATCTTCCTATATACGGTATTAAGTCTTATCTATGCCGAGCTCCGTTCAAGTTTTCACTTTGAATACTCTTATACAATTAAGGACACATCCAGGAAAAGAATGACTGCACTCTCTGGATCCCGATGTTTTGCGCAAAATAAAATTCCAAAATTCATTAAATTTATGTTTTATAGGTATTAAACAATGTCCAGGGGTGTTTTGAAAGAATTCTGGTATTGACAATGTAATTAGTAAGTACATGTATAGGCTTATGTCGCCTCTGTATTATGGTCTGCAAGGCGAGACAGCTACCCCATCCCTAAACATTAGAATCATTTAATAATTGTGCACCACAAAATCATCATGATCCCTCTCTCTTCTCCATTTAAATTCGTCGTGCGAAACAAGAGGCCCATGGGCCTTAGTCACCTGAACAACATTCCAATTGAATTTGATTAATACTTTGGCATTCACAATTTTGAAGGTGGTGTACAAAATAACTTAGCAGTTGTACACATAGGCAGGGTGCAAAAAATACATTTCAATAATCAATAATATTCAGCTATAATCAGTTTGTTAACGTTAGGCACCACACATTGCACAATTTTTGAAAATGCATCCTTGCTTTTCAAAAATATTTGATTAAAGAGGCTGGGGGTGGCAGCCATTTTCAGAATTTCCGTGATATACAAAAATGATGAAATTTTAAAACTAAAATGTATGAATTTTTTCTTTGCCAAAGGATATACAGATTAAGATACTACTAAAAAATAAATTAAATCTGGTGGTTATCTTTAATACCAAGGAGCTGATTTCAAACCATTCTTTTTTATGTCCCCTTTGAAATTCACTTTGGCTCTTGCTCATCATAACTATATAGGTAGTTCATTTGCTTAATACCCAGGAGCAGAGAAGAAAATTTTCAAAGATTTAATGTATTTTCACTATATAATCAATAGAGCCCCGCCCTAACACCAGAACCCCTGACCCTGGGGCCAAAAAATTCACAATTTTGGTAAAGACACTCTTGCTCATCATAACTTTGCACTTAGTTGGTTTATTTAATACCTAGGAGCAGAGAATTTTTAAAGAATTCATGTATTTTCACTATATAATCATCTTTAAAATTTTTTGGTAAAGGCACTCTTGCTCATCATAACTATGCACTTAGTTAGTTTATTTAACACCTAGGAGCAGAGAAGAAGATTTTCAAAGAATTCATGTATTTTCACTACATAATCAATAGAGCCCCACCCTAACACCAGAACCCCTGACCCTGGGGCCATAAATTCACAATTTTGGTAAAGGCACTCTTGTTCATCATAACTTTGCACTTAGTTAGTTTATTTAATACCTAGGAGCAGAGAAGAAGATTTTCAGAGAATTCATGTATTTTCTCTACATAATCAATAGAGCCCCACCCTAACACCAGATCCCCTGACCCTGGGGCCATAAAATTCACAATTTTGGTAAAGGCACTCTTGCTTATCATAACTATGCACTTAGTTGGTTTATTTAATACCTAGGAGCAGAGAAGAAGATTTTCAACATGTATTTTCACTATATAATCATAACTCCAGAACTCCTGACCCTGGGGCCATAAAATTCATAATTTTGGTAAAGGCACTCTTGCTCATCATAACTTTGCACTAAGTTAGTTATTTAATGCCCAGGAGCAAAGAAGAAGATTTTCAAAGAAATAATGCTTTTTCAATATATACTTTTTAGCCCCGCCCTAGCACTAGAACCCCTGACCCCAAGGCCATGAATTTCACAATTTTGGTAGAGGACTCAATGCTGATTACAATCATGCAAACAGTTTGACTGCTTGATGTCCAGGAGTAAAGAAGAAGATTTTTAAAGATTGCATTGATTTGAGTGGTTTTGGCCCCACCCCTAAAGCCCCAGGGGGGCGGGGACCATAAAATTCATAATTTTTGTTCCCCTTCACCCATAGATGCTGTATACCAAATTTGGTTGAAATTGGTTCAGTGGTTTCAGAGAAGAAGCTGAAAATGTTCAAATGTTAACACACGACGGACGACTCACGACGACGGACGAAAACAGATAGCAATAGGTCACCTGAGTTTACTCAGGTGATTTTGTGCTAATGTTTACATTCCACAACCATGCGGTCTAAATGTCTCCGCCTATTTGTGGATACCTTAGATTCGAAAGTGGTCCCGTTCAAATTTCCGGAATTTAAAGCTTTTATTACATGTTCTTTTCAGTGACATTTTCTGTAATTATAGAAATATGTATGATAAATATTCTAGAAATAAATATCAAAAGCAGATGCTTCCACATTAATCATAGATTAATTTAGCAATATATTGTAATGTTAAGCAACCATTTAACTATCAAATGACCAGTCTTTTTTGTTTTCTTCATCATTCACAGCTATATATTTACATCCACTGAATATTTTCTTCTATATTTCTTAAGAAAACCCATTGCATTCATCCCTGCATAAACTACATTAGGCATATCACCTGTACAGATTTCTTGATCAGTGGCCGTTCCATCAATGAAACGTACAAAGACGTTCGCATCGTTAACACAATAATTAATATTTTTAATCCTATTTAAAATGATAATTTAAAGATATAAATAAAAACAATAAAATGTCTTTCTTTGTTTGTTGTTAAAGGGATTTACATAACCCGCGTAAGCGGGTTATATTTTCATTCCAGTAACAACAAACAAAGAAAGCATTTTATTGTTTAAGAAAATTGAAAAAGAAAGATGAAAGGGGGAAGTCCGGACCCCTCCGTCACCCTCTGGATCCGCCCATGTTATATATTTTGAATTGAGTAGCTGACTTTTCTGTACGATATCGATTAATTGAAACTTCCAAGCATTTGGGGAAAAGAGAATTTGACCTCTTCATGGTAATTGTCATTTTTTCTATTTAACTCATACACCAACTCTTTGTATTTAATAGAAGAAATAGCACTGGCATTCTAAAAATACCTCTTGTACTCAACGTAAAATTAAAAGCTGGAGCTCCTTTATGAAGGTATTCATGCTGTATTTAGAAACGTGTTCCAACAAACCAAATTTTCCTCTTCTTAATTTCTATGAGGCAAAAGTTATTCAAACAATACTAAATGAGAAGAAAAAAGTTTGCTGTGGCCTTCAATTCGACATTCAGTCACAGTATTTTAACGCAATTTTATCAAATAAGTAATTTCCATTCATATATGACTTAATATATCCCTAGTGAACTTCAGATTTTCCATCACCATCTTTTCTTTTTTAGTAACATTCTACATGTTCCATTATCACCTCCATATAATTATATCATTAATGTCTTTAGCTTATGCAACGCTCAGGAGAATGCTGTGAGAGCAAGATCAATTATTAAAGAGAGGTAAGCTATTGACAGATAAGTTGAGGTTAAAGGGATTTCCAAGGGATATTTTCAAAAGGATTTTAAAGGGATATTCTTACTATCTGATCATTAAATAAGACTTGAATCTGATACTAGTATGACCAGTCAACAGGGGATTCACCTCCTTCTAGATTATTCCAGAACTCACAGGACTCTGTGATTTATGTTCTCTTTATAGTTTAGTATTTTAATTTTCGAGATCAATCACTACTGTTATATTTTTCCTTATCATTATAAGTAATCATCCAATATATGGAACATATAAGTAAATTTTATACCAGATTTACACATTCTTTTTCAGCATCTTTCCCCTTGTTAAAAAAAAGTTTGAAATCCATTACCAAAACCTCCCAGACATCACAAGGTTCAGCCTTACAATCTTGTATAATAATATACCATATTTTACACAGCTTTACCTAGATTTGGGGGGTGGAGCTTAAGAAAAATTGAGGTTTGACACACAGAAAAAAAACTTTTATACAAATCTAAGCATCATTCCTTTCATACTACATGAAGTTTGTGTCAAAGACAACAACAAAGAATAATCATTATTTAACTGTTTATTGGCATATCATAATGTACACAGCCAAATCACAACACTAACACAAGATCATGTGACAGTCATATGACTGATGTTTTGGTCACATGACAGACAATGAGTACAATTTTCTTGCAGTGAAACTGAAAAAAATTATCTTGTAACTATGTTTAATAGAATTAATACTTACATTTTTTTCTATGAATTGGTAACAAACTGATTCGATTTTTTTTTGTCTTCTATCCATGAATTAATATTTTTAGTTTTAAATTGTCTCTATGAGATGCTAAATTTTGACAGTTTTTCTAATACTGATTTTTTACCATGTTCTGACTAGGAGAACAGAGTCCAATATATCCAATGATATTGTTTTCTCTGACTCAAAGTGAATGATTTTGGTAACTTTATGGCCACACTAGTCAAATGAGATCCTATATTTTTTTTTCTAAGCCAGCACGTAAATGTCATGGGGTGGCTAACTAACCCTAATGAATATTCTTTGGCAATCTAATTTGGTTTTTAAAATGTGAGCAATATAAGTAGAACAAGTTACCTCTTTAAATAATATCTTAACAAGGCATGTTAAAATCTTCTGATATGTATAACATCCTTCGTAATTTGAAAACACCATAAAAACAAAAAAAACAGACATTATAAAAATTAAACCCACAATGAACAAATTTTGAGCAATAAAAATAAATCAATATTCACCGTGTTTCAAACAAAAAAATGTATATCTTAATACCATATTATTTTAGATGTATATCTTAATACAACATTCTTTAATGTCCTTGGGTGATTTTTGATGAATAATATCTTAAAATGTTTTCTTTACTCTCTGTGATTTTTTTTTTGATTTTCAGTTTTGTTATTTAGTGAAAGTTTAATATCTTTGACTAGTTTAATGTGAACAGTATACAAAGGAGTTGTAACACTTAACATGAATTCCTGAGTTTTAGCGAGGCTTAGCAGCCATCAGGAGAGGTCATACAGAGAACACACAGCAGTGACCCCTGACCTCCAGTCCTTGACCCTGCTCCAGGGTCGTCATGCATAACATATTCTGACTGGTTCCCAGGTAAACTGGTTTCCTGATGGCTTTATTTACCTCGTTGAAATGATAAAAGATGATTTCCATATTACCATGGTTACATCTAGAGTGTATTTCTTTAACAAGATAAACCAAAAATATATAACTCTATATATATACTTTACACCTTAGACATATCTGTTCCACATTTGCAGTAAGGCACATACTAAACATGAATTATTGCTGAGTACTGACAGCATACAGTAAGCAACGGACTCTAAATACGCGACTTTGTTTATGTCTTTTTTGTAAGAAAATAAAAATAAATCTAGACATGAATTTTGTTTGTAACAGCACTGCCTGTAAGTTAGGTTAACATCAAACAAAGAATTTCACTCAGTTAAAGTGTGAGTTCTGAGTATAGACAACGAAACAATACAACCCAAACAAAACTTAGGGGGACCAACCAGTGCCCCCTTATGTTGCTAGGGGGACCAACAGGTGCCCCCAATGCTGCTAGTGCTCAATACAGTAAAAACATCTCACTGTGAACCATTAAAAACAAACAAGATAATATATAGTAAAAATAACAAGATCCTAAACACATCTTTTGATTTTTGAAACCTTCACAAACAAAACCATAACAATAACATTGTTTGAAAACAAAACTGAAAACACTGCAAAACACTGACCACAAAAGAAAAAAAAATATATAGCTGTCTTTCTGTATTAAAAAAAACCTCACCATAAAAATCTGTTTCTTGTACACGTAATATAAGCTACATATAAAATACCCAACCACAGGGACTCTAGTCTAACTGTACAACTGACTAAGCCCTGAGAGAGGGGGTCTTTAAACGCTCCTTAAGGAGCTAATACCCTAGTGCAAATAGGTCACAAGACCAGAGAAATACAGGGTTACTAACCTTAGTACACAAAGGTTATGTAATCCTAGCTCATATAGGTCACTCCCAGAAAAATACCCGTCCTAACACACATCAAGGTTTTATTGTAATGTTATTCAGAATATCATGTAAAGTATCTAAAGCTTAATCACATTAAAAACATTAAATGTGCCGAGGATATTTTCTAGGAATGACCTTTAAACATAAAAGTATACTACACCATCATGTTGATCTCAACTCAGACTCAATGGAATCAGAAATTCTATTAAAAAATGTACTTATTGAGCTGTTAAAACTCTTCTAACAAGAAGGAAATTATTGAGAGAGACTGGCAACAAAAAAGTAATACATAATTGTTTTCTGCTTACTCGGTACTTCAAACCAACCATACTGACAAATTTCTTCAATGTTTTTGAGAAGATAAATTTCAGCATTTAACCCACCACCCAAAAAAGGAAAATAATCTAGGAATAGCCAAATCTCCATATAAAATCAGAAATATTCAATGTTTGGAGACTACAATGTTTTGTTTTTATATTTAATTTTGCCAAATAATGTAAGAACAGCAAGGTGCATAATAATTGCCTAAAATTTTCCCCCTTATGATTTTTGATATCCTTAAACTGAACACTCTGTTTGGGAGGGGTGAGGGGTGGGGGGTGGGTTGGTTTGCAGTACAGGTCGCATGGAGTATCATGATTGACTAGCGGGGGGCATACATCAGCTGATAATTGAGGCATATCTTGTCCTAGCATTTACAATGCGCGGCAATAAACACTAACAACTGACCTAAATATAGCACTAACAAGCTGGCACCACATTCCCAGCCCAACTATGTACAATTGTCATGGAAACAAAATAAAATTCATCAGCTTTCCTTATTTTGATTACATACAAAAAATAAATGTATCTTTGGTATACAATCCTGATTAAAATGAAGCACATTACTATTTGAGTCAACAAAAACAAAATCAGAAAAAAAAAAAAATAAAAAAAAATTATAGCTTCCTGTTTTTGAACAGGCCACACCAGGCAATATACAAAATAATGAAAACTCCCTGTGGCAATATACAAAATAATGACAAGTCCCTGTGGTTGAGGCCAAGGGAAGTAACTCCTGCCGACACAAAGCTCCGGGCACACAACGAGCGACAAAAAGGAAACATGTAGAAACGCCACGTGGAGACAGTCAGACGTCAAAATCTACGTAGAAGAAAGCAAAGGAATTAAACGAGGTCACCACCAGAGAGTGTGACATACAAACACACAGACAAAGTATCAGGGATTCCCCTCCCCCACCATTACTCCATAAGCAAAAAGGCAATATATTTTTTAAAATTTAAAATGAAATCTATCAATTTTAAAATAGTTATAAATTTCTTAAGCAAGTGTTTTCTCAAAACGTTGGTAAGAATATTCCTGTAGGTGTAATTTAAATGACGGGATAAAATGCCTTCTTGACCCAGAGAAAATATCTTGATGATAGATAGACAAAGAAAAGAAGAGAGACAATAAGACATAGACATCTCCCCAACAGAATGTACTAAATGAACTATGCTTGTAGTCAAAAAGGAAAGTACACTTTATTACTCATAAAAATATCCTTTAATACATTAGTTTGACTTAGAATTGACAAGTTTTAAAGTAGTCAAAATTATCACACAATTCAAAATTAAACAGTGTGTTGTTAAATCACGAGAAATTCAAACCAAATCTGATCTTTTAGAATTTTAAACATACTTAATCTTTTTAAATTTGAAGATGGGCACATCCAAGTTGGGGAGTGTTAAATGTTGCTAATATGTAAAATATTTGTCTCAAAAACAAGTGGATTCTTTTAATACCTAGAAGGTGTAAGACACAATGTCAATTCTACAAATTGGAGGCTATACCAGAAGAAAACTGGTCAAAGAAAATGAAACTAAAAGGTATGTATTGTTACTGTCATATAATATTGAGAGTTTTATAAATGTCCTCTACAAAAATCATTCAAACTGAATAAAATGAATTTATTTTTTTGAGTCTTTGGACAACAAATAGATCATGCTTTCTACACACAGCTTTAAACACCTGCCACTACTAAAACACCAAGTACATGTGTACTGTACAAACAGATATTTACCAAGTCCTTACAGTGTGTTGCATCTTAAGGAGGCTGGGGTGGTCAATAAATTAACCATCAGATATAACTTCATGTTTTAGATAGCTTTTTGTATCTTAAAAGCTGTCAACAATCATTTGGCAAAAAAAATTATACATTATAGTTTAAATTTTTTTTTGTATATCTTTATATGGAGCTCTTCTTCTAAAGGAGATCAATATAGTCTAAAAATGGCCAAAACCACCCAGCCCTCTTAAACATTTAACACTGTAAAAAATACAAAAGAATCTTAAGGTGCTGGGCACCTGAAAATATTGTGCCACTCATTCCAGGACTCCATGCACACAACAAAACAACATTGATTGGCCAGTAACTTAATTTTGTATCATGTATTTTTTTTTTTTTAATTTCAGTTTAAGTGACAGAAGAGTTAGTTGGGTGTCCCACTCTCTGGTGATGTAGAGAAATAACAATCAGACAATGAATGAACACAGCCTCTACAGATCAAACCTGGACTTTCTAAGTTTTCTGTATAATATAGGAAATACAGCCTCTTTCATTTTATATTCATGCCTTACCAGAATCTTGTTCAAAATATATTCTTCAAGATTGCATGATTATTCAATCTTAAGACGTTGGGTACAATTACATGTAAGTGCATCACTTTATATTGCCTGGAAATTTTGCCATAAAATATGCTACTTGAAAGTCCAAATCTGGTATTAGAAGCTCTTTAATGAGATGATACACTCTACCAATCCATGAAAACAGAAATCAATTAAAATTCAGTGGCAAAGACATGTCTCTTTGATCATCTTGAATCAATAGCTTTTCATATGTTGTATAATGATGGAATCAGTTCATTTATTTCAAGACTTACACCTTAATTGCCATACACATGAAAGATAAAAAATATTTCAAAAGTCTGGAATATATTAAGGAATCAATTTCAGGCATCAACATTATAAAAAAATTATCATTGATTCAGAGGTTTGCTTGATTACAAGGATATGAAATGATGAGTTTATACAAATGTTTAAGAACAATCAGACATACAGAAGAAAATAAGGACAGTGGAATAAAGCAAGGGAAGAATTACATTTACAGGACAAAAGCCAACTGCTTGTTATTATACAAATTATGTTTTCTTCTCATAAAATAACTAACTCTCAGTACATTCAGTACTTTGATTTTTGTCAATACCCTGATAACAACAAACAGTTGGTGTTTGGAGAAATGACAGTCTCACAGACAAAACAACAGACAGGGTGGTCAACTACTGGACACCTGGGAGGATATCCCCTGGTCAGGCAGGAGGGGTGGGGAACTGCAGAGTCACAACAGAAAGTTAACCACAACACTGAAAAGTCAGAGGTGGTCATTTGTGTAAAATCTCCACTAGGTCAGGTGGCTGTTCTTCATTCCCTCACTGTGCCACCTACTAGTCCACCAGTATTTAGCATATACACTTCAGTTGATGTCGAGATGTAAGTGGAGGTGAATCAACCAATGGCTGCTCTTCTTTGTGATCATGTGACTACCCACAGATCATGTGATTACCCACTGATACAAAAAGGCTGATCTTACCTGATCTCCAAGTTCTTATGTGAAATGTGCTTTCATTAAATACCTACCACAGTCTCAGTAGACTTTGTCTGAGTGTCTGTCTGTACTATGTCTGTACTATGTGTACGTACCACAGTCTCAGTAGACTTTGTCTGAGTGTCTGTCTGTTATGTGTACCTACCACAGTCTCAGTAGACTTTGTCTGAGTGTCTGTCTGTTATGTGTACGTACCACAGTGTGCCTCTCTAGTAAGGTTTGCTGTCACTCTTCGGTCGCTTTAGCTGAACTTTAAGTCGTTTCATTCCGATCTGAAAGCCGTTCATCGCTTGTATGGCTGCCTGGGCCGACAAAGCATTGTCATAGCTCACAAATCCTATAAATAGACATGATGTAATAGTTTACAAGAATGGCACACATCTCAATAAAAGCCATTATGTAATCCCTAAGAACACTTAGTTCAAACTGTAGAAATGATTTATTTAACCCTTTTGTGCACATATACTTTGCCAATATTTTTTAAAGTAAATGACAAGTAGAAAAAGAGCTGTTCATTTTGGGACAGATCATTCCTCCCTACCTCCCCAAACTATGACTCATCATTATAGCATGCACCTCATTACTCCTTTGTTGCATCCCTCTTTCAGTTTCAGATTTCGTTACCCTCTCCCCAGATAATAACTTAGAGCAAAGAGTAAAATGAAATCTTTTGAAATACAAAAGGATGAATAGACAACTTTGTTGCTGGATGTATAATGATGAAGAAGCATTGAGGGAAACAATGTGTGTCAGAGTACATACTCACCAAAACATTTACTGAGGTTCGTCTGTTTATCTATGAAGACTTTGGCCGATATTACGGTTCCAAAAGGCAAGAATGTCTGCATTAAGTCCTGATCACTGAACTCTTGGGGGAGGTGGTAAATAAACAAGTTAGCACCATCTGGACCTGGAGAAAAACGAGGTGGTAAATAAATGTTAGCACCACCTGGACCAGTAAAAAACAAGGTGGTAAACAAACAAGTTAGCACCATCTGAGCCTGGAGAAAAAACAAGGTGGTAAATAAACAGGTTAGCACCATCTGAACCTGGAGAAAAACAAGGTGGTACATAAATGTTAGCACCACCTGGACCAGTAAAAAAACAAGGTGGTAAATAAATGTTAGCACCACCTGGACCAGTAAAAAAAGGTGGTAAACAAACAAGTTAGCACCACCTGGACCAGTAAAAAACAAGGTGGTAAATAAACAAGTTAGCACCATCTGGACCTGGAGAAAAAACAAGGTGGTAAACAAACAAGTTAGCACCATCTGGACCTGGAGAAAAAACAAGGTGGTAAATAAATATTAGCACCATCTGAACCAGTAAAAAACAAGGTGGTAAATAAAAGTTAGCACCACCTGGACCAGTAAAAAACAAGGTGGTAAACAAACAAGTTAGCACCATCTGGACCTGGAGAAAAAACAAAGTGGTAAATAAATGTTAGCACCATCTGGACCTAGTGAAAAAACAAGGTGGGTCCCTGTTAAGACTTTATGTTTATGAGTGACTCTATCTGTATGTCCATTACAGCTGGGACGATACAACTTTTTCTATTTCGATATGTATCATGATATTTGAGCCACAACACGATATGTATCATGATATGTTTAATTGCTTATAAAATCTTTTTTGCATTGAAATAAAAAAATTATTTCTTTGCAAATTCAAATAATTTATTCCAAATAGATGTTTATATGTTGTAAAACAAAAATATTTTACTCAAGTGTGTTAATTATTATTGATTTCATAATCTATATTTATATTTAGCGTATTTATTTTATATATTAAACCCCAGATGATAAAAAAAAAAAAAACAGAAGACAGATTTTTTGGCGATATTTCAATATTTCTTCATATGTATCGATATGCCTATTGTCCTCACAGATATCTCGATATTTCGATATATCATCCCAGCCCTAATGTCCATGTGTCTATTATGAATTTATGTGTGAATTTGAGTGACTTTGTTCACTGTCTCCCTGTCTGTATATATCTGTGTATCTCTACTATATTTTTTTGTGTGCTTTCAGTGACTTGGCTGTGTGTCTGCAAGCCTCTGTTCTGGTTTTATGCATGTTTTTCAGTGACTATGTTCATATGTCTGTCTGTATGTCTCTGTCTCTGATATGATTGTGTGTCTATGTCTGTTTCTCTTTATCTGTGTGTTTCTCTTACCCTCTGTCTATTTCCCTGCTGGTGAATTGGCCTGGGCCTGTTGTATTGTGTGTGTGTTTGTGAGTGACTCTGTTTTTATGTCTGTGTGTTTCTCTGTTATGACATTGTCTGTCTGGCTATATGTGTGTGTGTACATGTGTCTCTGTAATGACTTTGTCTATGTGTGTGTCTTACCCTCTATTTCTCTGCTGGTGAGTTGGCCTGGGCCTGTTGTATTGTGTGTGTGTTTGTGACTCTTTGTGTCTGTGTATCTCTATTATGACTTTGTCTGTGTGTTTCTCTGTTACAACTTTGTCTGTGTGTTTGTCTCACCTTCTGTCTGTTTCCCCACTGGTGAGTTGGCCTCGGACTTTTGTATTGTGTGTGTGTTTGTGAGTGACTCTGTTTTTATGTCTGTGTTTCTCTATTATTGTCTTTATGTCTATGTGTTTCTCTATTATAACTATGTCTGTATGTTTGTCTGTTATGACTTTGTCTGTGTGTTTTTCTGTTATAATTTTGTCTGGGTGTTTGTCTTACCCTCGGTCTGTTACTCTGCTTGGTGAGTTGGCCTGGGCCTTTTGTATTGTGTGTGTGTTTGTGAGTGACTCTGTCTTTATGTCTGTGTTTTTCTCTATTATGACTTTGTCTGTGTGTCTGTCTTACCCTCGGTCTGTTTCCCCGCTGGCGAGTTGGCCTGAGCCTGTTGTATTTGTTGAGCTGCTTGAGTGTTGAATGCATTTGGGAATGAAGCTGAAAAATATGAGGGTTATAAACATACATAACCCATATTACTTCATTTGATTAAAAAATTCATAAATATCAGATTCCTTCCAAAAAATAAATATTAGGACATGAAAACACTATAAAATCCCAAATCACCCACAAACACTGAACAAGAAGCATGTGACAGTTTTCTGTCCGGGTCCTCAATCCCTGAGGAGCCCCATGTAACTAATAACAACCAAAGGTCATACAGAGGTCATGAGTGCATATAATACAGTGTCAATCAACAAGTGGCTAGTTTTAAACAACAAAATGTAAACCAATAATAATTCTGCTGAATTCTTTAACTAATTCTTTATTACTTTGGTTTGATGCTAAAATCTGATTGCTTCTTAGAATCCCTACCAGGATTTTTCAGTTAATCCCTCTACAAAAATTGAGATCTATTTTATAATATCCTTTTCAATAAATCAATTTTTGTTTTTTTCCCAAGAATTCATGAATGCAGATCAACATTGAACACAAACTTTGTCAGCAGAATTGTTCTGGTTCCAAGAAAACACAAGAAGTAAAATAGGTACAACAAGTGAATACAAAAGCATTGACGTCCTAATGGGGCCCAGTAACATCTCCCTCCTAATAAAGGGCAATAACACCTCCCTTCAGCCCTGGGATAACAACATCTCCCTGTGTGAGAAATAAAGTCCTATGAATGAAAATAATTGCAAAAAATATTCATAACCTAAGGGGAATGAAAAAAATCAAGATAATTTTATAAATAAATTGCTTTATTATGTTTTAAGAAGTATCTGATTTGATGGTACTAAGGAATTTTAGTGAATTTAAGTTAAACAATTCCTTAACAATAAAAATCATGCATGCAATTACCACGATTACCCCACCTTTTGATGAAACACCTGGGAAATGAAACAAATATCTATCATGACATTTCAGTTATTTTCCTCAAAATAGGGGGAAAAATAACCTACTTACAAAAATAATTGTTCTCTATTCAAAACACTATTCATAAATTTTATCTGAGAAATCAGAATATAATAGTGAAGGGAAATGGTGAATTGTTTTAAAATTAATCAGGGTAGAAGTTATTTCTGTACTGTGATCAATGTTAGAAGTTTTTGTAACTCAGTCTGTATTCATTTTGAGGATGGGAGGAAATCTTGTATGAATTAAGTAAGTAGTTCTTCCCACTGCCTAGCTTCTGAGCCAGTTAAAAGTGAACATACACTTTGGATCATAAAGCAGGCAAAATTATTCAAATTAAAAATGATAACAGATCTCCAAGGATAATATATAAGATGAAAAGATACATGAAAAATACACACAAGCAGACAAGATAAAGTCCAAAAGCTATCAAATATATATATATAGGATATTCCACGTTTTGCAATTAAATATGGAATTTATTTAAACGTTGACAAGATTTTTTTTAGAAATTCTATGTGATGCATAAAAAATCCTGTTTAATGATCGAAATAAATTCCATGTCCAACTACACAACATTGAATTTTCTGTTTATTACATTTTCTTGGATTTTCTCTGCTCTCATCCCTTATAGTGTTCTAGTTAAACAATTGTGAGTTGACAATTGTACTTTGTAAACACAGATTTTAACAAGAACTTGGAGAAACTTTGGCTGTTAAAGTCAGTGTATCGGAATATTTTATTTTCTTTATCAAAATAGAATATAATCTCTTAAAAGCTGTCAAGAGAAATGTTTCCGAAGGAGAGTGTTGCGTTATTTTGCATCGATCTTGAAAATAAAGCTCACAACAATGAAAATGGCATATCTTTGAAAATATATGACTTAATCAATGGATAAAATACAGCATTTCAAAGTTGAAAATGTAATAAGTACATAATCTGATATACTGAAACACAACTATCACATTGGATAATACGGCTATAAATAACACTATCACATTGGCTATAAATAACTCTATCACATCAGCTATAAATAACACTACATGGTCTCTCTCCAAACATCACTGTCAACTGGAATGTTCATGCCTTAATCCTAAGACATTCATTGAACTTTATTTTTACTTGAAAGAAAAAGTCTAGCTTATTTAGATCCCACATTCTTTCTCCGAACTAAATCATAGACAAAATTTCTTTTAAAAAAAATTCTTAAATTTTTTTTTCTTAAAAGTATTTTGTCATCTAAATTTAGAACATTCGATTTGACAGTGTCTAAGCAGCAACCAACATCACATTAGTGGGTCTGTAAAAACAAGAGAAAATATTCAGGATCCAGTACACCAACACAGGGAGCAGAGTTATCTCTCTTCTTCTGAATCTTCAGAGCCAGGAGGAACAAAAAGTGTACCAGTACTCTGTTTATTTATTTGAAGAATATTAACATCATTATCGACCAATTTGGAAGTCATGGCAGACAAATGCTTAAATTTTAAAGCAAAATTCTTCATGAAATATATTAAAGAGTTGTCTGCCATGATTTAGTTTAGGGTCAGGGAGGATAACTCTGCCTCCATCAGAAGACTGTCATCGAAGCACGAGGAACACAACACAGCGGCCACACTCCTGAAATAAAAAGATCCACCAACCTTTTCCTGCGGGAGAGAGTAAACTGGACAAACCTGCGTATTGCTGGATCCCCGTATAGGCCTGGCTTAGAGCATCCATCCCCGCTGGGGCCGAAGAACCCCCCAGTCCATTAGACGTGACCCCCGGGGACACCGAGGCAAAGTTATTGTTACCGAGAGTCTGTAGACTGGCCAGGCCGCTCAGTGAGTTAGTGGGAGAGGTGCCCGTGACTGACCCTACAACGAACAGCACACAGTGAGCACAAAAAACCGTGTCAGCACCAAATTAACAGCACAGTCGCAGCAAAATATAAACAAGCATCAACACAGCTACACGGTAGAAAGTACAGTTATAAGCAGGCTGTCTTGATGAAAAAAAATATGTTTGCAAAGATAACAATTCTTATTAAAATATTTGGATGCATTACAAAAATTCTCTGTCTACAGATACCTTATAATACAACAGCACAGCGCAGCAACTACCAATGTTGCACAAATGCAAAATATTTCACTTCAACAAAACAGTATCTAATTGTCTGCACATTAACAGCACCAGTAACCCTCTTACTAACAACTACTGTGTTACTTAACTAGCTACCTAGCTAATAGTCAACCTAGCTAATAGCAAACCTAACTTTTTAAATAGTCAACCTAGCTAACAGCAAACCTAACTTTTTAAATAGTCAACCTAGCTAATGGTCAACCTCGCTAATAGCCAACCTAGCTAATAGTCAACCTAGCTTAAATTCAACCTAGCTAATAGCCAACCTAGCTAATAGTCAATCTAGCTAATAGTCAACCTAGCTAAAATTCAACCTAGCTAATAGTCAACCTAGCTTATAGTCAAGTTACTTAGTTTATACTTCAATTCATACCAAATACAACTGTCTGACAACAGTTGTCAAATGACATGATCTCTGTCAAAAATATATACACAGAGACTGCTGTACTTATAGGGGTAGAGTAACAAGGTACTATACATTTGATTCAGAATATGCATCATACAAAACCAATGTTGTCAATGCCCGATGTGTACACAGCAAACTTAATGTGTAACAGTGCTACCATCAACTCACCCTGACCAATTGTAAACAATACTTACAGGTCTATCATGTACTTATTTATTGCTATTAATGAGTTTATGCTTTCATTTAACATTTATAAATATTACTCAATGCTGGCCTTATTCCTGTTACTTTATTCTTTCATTCAAAACTTTAAAGATCTCAGAGAACCAATTCAACAAATGCCAAAAGAAAAAAAAATCAAACAGATCTATTTTGTCTTCCTCCTGAATTTCTACATATAAACTAGTAGGAACATTTAACTTAAACAATGATGATGTATAAAAGACGAACTCGGCAAAAAAATCAATTTCAAATGCTTTTCAACTCTCAAATCATTCCATAAATCTTGAACCCAAGAGAAAAGTTCCCTACACCAAAGAGACTTAACTGATGCATGCTGGAAAAATGTCACACAGAATGGTGCATGCTGGGACAGATGCTCACCTGGGGGTCCTCCCTTTGGAGCAAAAGCTGCATGCAATCAAAAATAGAGATGATGTAATCACGGGGAGAACATGTGACACAAGTGGTGGATACATCACGAAACAAGTGATTGAGATCACGCTACTGGGCCATAAAACTTAGAGCTCACTTTTGATCTTAGTCTCACTTTTTCACTCTATATTCCTTTTGTAAAAGAATGTGGGGATCAAAAGTGAGCTCAACTAAGTTTTATAGCTCAGAAGCCTGGACTGGACCAAGTGACTGAGACTCTGACCAACTGATTGTAGAATGCTTCAGATCAAGAGTCCCAAACTTCAGGCTTTTATTTACAGACAACAATCTAAGAGATGCGCATTCATCAGTTCAGTGCAAATTCATACTGGTCGATGATAATGAGTAAAAAACATAAAAGAATATGTTCCCAGCATGAGTTTCTTAAAACCCATTATCCCAATTTTTCTGGCATGTGTCAAATCTACATGATTTATGGTATTTTATCTAATTTTTAAAAAAACAATTATAAGCATCATTATTTTGTTCTAATGAACACTGTTTGCATTTACAAAATGAAATTCTTAAGTACATAAAAAGAACAAAACATTTTAATTAGTATGTGGTTTGAACATCATCCCTCAATTAAGTGAGTTCTTGGATAATTTTCTTGTTAAAAGGCAATTAGTGAAAGATATTGCTGGTCTGCGAGCCCACTGTGTGACTACTTTTACCCTGATCAGATAATCATCACTACTTTTACCTGAAGCTGAGGTGGAGTTCGTCACTCCCGCTATTTGATTTAACGCTGCTATGCTCTGCATTCCCAAAGCACCAATACCACCTGCTGCTAAAAAACAAAAGTTAATCATGTTATGTATCTCAAGCTCAGTTTTTTCTGGCTAGTTCATTTGATCAACATGATCAAGGATGAATGGAATTTTCTTAGTTGCACATGCAAGTGCAGGTAACCGCCAAAACATAATACACAAAATTTTGAGTGTTGTTGAATTAACTAGTACCTATCTCTGTGATATAACCCAGCCATTACTCTTATCTTTAACTCTGCAATGCTCCCCATTTGACAATATTTCGAGGCAATTCAATATAAATAAAAGAGAAAATTAATATCCAATAGATTTATTCAGAAATTTCAAGCTGGTTTGACATTAAACTTTGCTCATCACTTGTATGAAAGTTTTCACTTCATATAATTGTGTTTTGGTTCAAGATGTACCGGAATACCTGTAGCTGGGGGTGAGAAGTAAGCCCCTATAGGTTCTGTGGGGGTGGGGGTGTATGTTTTAGTATACACTTACCTGGGTTAACCATGGTGGAGATGAGAGCGGCCAGACCCTGTTAACTAGTTCTCTGTGTGTGTGTTGGGGGGGGGATATGTTGATTTACACTTACCTGGGTTAACCATGATGGAGGTGAGAGCGGCCAGACCCTGTTAATTAGTTCTCTGTGTGTGTGTGTGGGGGGGGGGGATGTTGATTTACACTAACCTGGGTTTCCCGTGGCGGAGGTGAGAGCGGCCAGACCCTGCAAGTTCTGGAGGGGTAATGTTGGTTCACCTGTAACAAAGACCACACAGGTAAGTCATTTCCAGGTCAAACGAAGGGGGAGGGGTGGTCAGTCATAAGAGGATTCTCTTATTCCGAGTCTTAGTGCTTTTATAATCTTCAATATTTTGAGTTTTTGTTTCAAGAAAAAATTTAATTTTTCACTGTCTTTTAAATTTCATGAAAAAAAGAAAAAGAACTAGAACTGTCCAAACGGGACAAAATACCCCCCGCTGGGTTTTTCAGAAGTAAGTTTTTCCATAATAAAAATATGTATCAAACACGATATGAAATGTTTATTCCAGTGACCTTGAACTTCCCCAGATAATCTTGGGTCAAGGTCATGACACACCCTTGGGTCATGGGCAATCTTTCAGTGAAATGAGAACCTACCAAGTTTATCCATAAGAAAGATATGGACCGGACACGAATTATGATATTTTTCTTCCAGTGACCTTGAACTACCCCAAATGACCTTGGGTCAAGGTCATGACACACCCTTGGGTCATAGGCAATCTTTCAGTGAAATGAGAACCTACCAAGTTTATCCATAAGAAAGATATGGACGTGACACGAATTATGATATTTTTCTTCCAGTGACCTTGAACTACCCCAAATGACCTTGGGTCAAGGTCATGACGCACCCTTGGGTCATGGGCAATCTTTGTGTGAAATGAGAATCTACCAAGTTTATCCATAAGAAAGATATGGACGTGACACGAATTATGATATTTTTCTTCCAGTGACCATGAACTTCCCCAAATGACCTTGGGTCAAGGTCATTACACACCCTTGGGTCATGGGCAATCTTTGTGTGAAATGAGAATCTACCAAGTTTATCCATAAGAAAGATATGGACCGGACACGAATTATGATATTTTTCTTCCAGTGACCATGAACTTCCCCAAATGACCTTGGGTCAAGGTCATGACACACCCTTGGGTCATGGGCAATCTTTGTGTGAAATAAAAACCTACCAAGTTTATCCATAAGAAAGATATGGACCGGACAGGAATTATGAAAATTTTCTTCCAGTGACCTTGAACTTTCCAAATTGACCTTGGGTCAAGGTCATGACACATCCTTGGGTCATGGGCAATCTTTGTGTGAAATGAGAACCTACCAAGTTTATCTATGTGTGTGTATCAAACATGATTTTTGAAAATTTTCTTCCAGTGACCTTGAACTTTCTCAAATGACCTTGGGTCATGGTCATGACACACCCTTGGGTCATGGGCAATCTTTGTGTGAAATGAGAACCTACCAAGTTTATCAATAAGAAAGATATGGACCGGACACGTTATGAAATTTGTGTGTGTGTTGTGACCTTGAACTTCCCCAAATGACCTTGGGTCAAGGTCATGACACACCCTTAGGTCATGAGCAATCTTAGTGTGGAGTAGTAGATTCTAATGTCCCTCTGTAAGAAAGATATGGACCGGACACGATTGCACAGACAGACGGACAGCTAGACAGACGGACGGACGGACAGACGGACAGACTTTTACAGACGGACAGACGGACAGAACAAGGTGATTTTTACACCTTTTAAACTTTCGTTTGCGGGGGGTATAAAAATTTCAGGTAAAAGAAAATGCTATCCTGAGTAAACAGCCAGAATAAGCAATTGTGTTGTCAACACTTTATATAAACAAAAAGCCTTAATATAGTCAAAGTTAAACAGGAGGTATATACATATTTTTTATAGTAAAATCTGTTTATCATGCAGGTAAAAAGAAATGTAAATTAGGTCCCTCCATCTAATCAAAAGAGCTGTATAATAATACTGTTATCAAAGTTTGCCTGCACTCAGACAGGAAATGCCATCTTGACTCACTTCCTGTCACTGAGTGCTACATTACACACAAAGAGAAGACGACTTATTAACATCAGAGTTAGAATGTTAATAACAACATATAAAGAAAATATAACATAATATTATATAGAACAGTGTTCCCACTGATAGCATTCTTAATTTTATCAAACTTCAAACTGATTACATGCAAAAATAAAATAATCATATATAAATATCATAAACATGCATACATAAATGCAGAGTCAAATAAATAAAGAATAATAAATTATGCAACAATGGAGATATAATTGCAGGAAACTACTTCTTCATTTAGAAATGCTTTGTGTTCATTATAAATAGAGAGAGGAGAAAAAAATTACATGCAAGAGAGGGTGTTCAGGAGAAAACATGTGCAACTTTGTTTTCCCTTTATATATATATCTTCTGAATACTTTATGCAGATACAAATCAAATGAAAGAATCCAGGCCTAGCCAAAATTTGTGAAACCAAAATGCACAGAACACAAGTGCCTTTATTAAAACCCCAATTGTTCTATTAAGCCCCCACTTTAAAAAATCAAAATTGGTAAAGAACTAGAAAAGTGTATCTATTAACTAACATCAAACAGAATGGTGAAAGAGGTTCATTGGTATTCTTATGAATACCAAAACTAAATAGTGCTCACAAAACAAGGGTCACAGCTAGAGAATAAAAGTACAGTACATTCACATGCAAAATTTAAACTGCCAGAAAAACAATACAAGAAGAATAGTGAACTGTGCTGTAAAACAGAGGCCCAGTGTTCAAACTGCACTTATCACAATAAATGTAGCTGTCTACACTCTAATATGTATAGGACAACTGTTTTGGCAAAAAAATATAATGCAAAGAAAACAAAATATATGCATGCAAAAAAAAAAAAATATAACAAAAAGCCAGGAAAAAGTACAGCTAGCATTAACAAGGAGAGAAGAAATACGGGCCTTACTGTATCAGAAAAATAACAGACTACAGTCAACCCTGTATATCACAGTCAATTCAAGGCTTCAAAAGGCAAAAGTACCATAAAATTACATTTAGCCCTGAAACTTTTCAATGTTTACAATGTAAGTTAAAAGATTTCCCATTTTTTAGCCTTAGGTATATGTTACAATTTTATATTTTAACCACATGTCAAAAGAGACTGTGAGCAGAATTGACCCGAGTTTTTTTTACAGTAAGGCCAACTTAGCATTGTCTGCTGTACAGAGTACCTGATCCACCGGAATTACTAGCACTGGTTGGCGTATGACAGGGAGATGACATATTCCCCCCGTTGTTGTTGGTTTGGAGCGCGGCGAGGGCCGCTAGAAGCCCTGTCGATTGAATTAAACCATCACTAACATTTCTATCCATACATACATCTGTCAAATTCCATATGGAGGCAATATTGCATAAAAATTATTTTAAAATTTCAATATCAAAATAGAACTTTACAGGAGTTTAAAAAAAACAATAAATACTGTAAAAAAAACATTAACACACCATTTCACAAAAAGAAGAAAAAAAAGCAAAAGATATTGGTTCACAACCACCATCTACCAGATATAAAACAACATTAAAATTTCACTCCAATCCTGTTAATGTATAGGTATGTATGCTGAAGCCAAGAAAGGAAGGTCATATACATGTACAGCCACATATGATGTACACAAACATATGTTTCTATTTAATAAAACAAGACTGGCACAATGGGTCACTCCCCTATACCATGTAAACACAGCAAATCTGAGATTAATAATATGAATATATTACTGTGTAATTCTTCACAATATATACTGGCCAATATCAAAAGGGCAAAATAAATGCAAGCAGGGCAATATCAATTTGGAAAGGGGGCAAAACACATTACAAACAGGGCAAAACTAATTAAGAAAGGACAAAACAAAATTCCAAAAAAGCAAATGCACTGCCTGGAATTCTAGAAGTAAAATACATGAAAACTTTTCAATGTTAATCCAAAGCAAAACCTGATTACAAGAGATATGATTAAATTCAAAGTAGCAATATTTATTCCACAAGAGTAAAATTCCAACTATGCTAGTAAAAAAATAAAGGAAAAGAGAAGATGTAATGGTCTGATTTTTCATTTTTCATATTTTGAGTATATGAAAGGAAATATATTAACAGAACAGAGTAATATCTGATAAACAGGGCAGGACAATTTCAGTTCAATAGGGCAGTGCAGTATTAGATTAACAGGGCAGGCCAGGGCAATATCAGATTAAAAGGGCAAGACAGTATTGGATCAATAGGGCAGGCCAGTATCAGACACACAGGGCTGGGCAGCATCATATGACAAGGCAGGGCAATATCAGATTAACAGGGGAGGACAGAACAATATCAGATTAACAGGGGGAGGAGAGGGCAATATCAGATTAACAGGGGAGGAAAGGGCAATATTAGATTAACAGGGCAGGGCAGTATTTGAATAATGGCATAAACAGTAAAATACCTGGAAGGCAAAGCTTCTTTTTTAAGTTTAAATCTTCCAAAGGAAATCATTATAAACAAATGAAGATGAATAGACAAGAATTCATTTATTAATTCTTTGAATATTTGTGGAAAAACCTAAACTTAAGGGTTCATCTTTCATCAGATCAGGACTATTTTTTTTGTGTCCAATGCAGTGACCAAAACAGAAAGCTTAGGAGATGAATAGGGTATCATTTCCCAGTTTAATTGCTTTGAACCCCCCTCCCTTTATATGAATATTTTATAAATTTTAACGGAGGTCATTTCATTTTTTTAAATGCACTTATTGAGATTATTGAGACAAACTTGGCTTACGTAAATTCCTATGAAGAAATTTGACATATTGTAACAAAGGCACACTTAAAAGATGGTTCCCATTGTTAAATCATAGCAAAACTAATGTCCCAATTAAAAGAAGAAAACTGTCCACCAAAATGTTGAGACTCTACCATCAGATACAGAGGAAAAAAATCAATATATAAAAAATCAAAGAATTAAGGATGTCCAAATCAAATAGCCATTTCATATTTAGATACCAAGAAAAAAAAATTTTCTGGTGAACTAATACTTTTCAAGTAAAGATTTCATTACATCATTAACCATTTCTTAAGTCTTCATAATTATTTTGCTCTAAAAAATTAAAGCGAAATGTACTTTTAAATAAAGACTTTAAAAAACTCCATCATGTTTTCTGCAAAATGAAATATTTATATTATCTTTTTATTTCAAGAACTTGTGTAAATTTAATTCCTTTATGTGACCTTGATTTGGACATTCCCGCCCACTACACTAGACACCAGAGAGAGGCTACAAGCAACAGTTACCATGGTAACATATACCTGTATTATTTCCGGATGCTGCCGCATTTGCTGCTGCCAACAGTAACTGCTGAACAGCGAGAGGGTTAGTACCGCTGGTGGCCGACGCTGAAAATCACGCCACATACGTGTTACACCTTAATCAGATGTCATGTCAGATTATCATGACAATTAAATATCTTAAACAGTGTTTTCCCGAAATGGCTACAGGCCAAATTGAGATAGAAGGCCTAATAACATATTACAGGTCATATTGACTGCTTCATTCTATAAGAATACTGCTCAGAAATCAGAAATTCAAAATATTACTACTGTCGAAGGCCATAAACCCTTCAAAGCCTGTTACCCTTGACCTCTTAGCATTTTATTTTGAAATAAAGGGAAAACACTGCATAAAAAATACATAGCTTAAGTTCATACAAAAATTAGAATCAAACATTTCATAAACATTCTGTATTCATCTCTCCTTTCAAAACCTTTTCTTTCATAACATCTAATGTTCTATGCACAAGTAAGTTTATTTCTTCCCATTATGGCAGTATACATCATGCACAAAGCTTCCTAGAATTTGGAATGTTAATAATTAATACTGTAATTCAGGTCTCGTTGCGGCATGCCTAAGTCTCAAATTTGGAAGCTCTACTTCAAGACATCAATGCTTTAGTTGGTCTATATGTATTATTTGGTTTGAAATGTTACATATCACATAATGCAATCATGTTCATAAAGAAACAAAAAACAAGACAAGCTACAAAAATAATTGTTTAAAAGCTACATCTTTTTCAAATAGCCCAAAATATCTGACTCCTTGGATATTTAACAAGTTGATAACTACTTGGGGTGATTTTTATTAATAAGTCATTTGGCCATGACCCAGTGTGCACTGTAATAAAAAGATGTGACACTGCCTGTTTCTACCACCAGGGGGCACCTTACCTAGATTTCCTGTGTTGAGGAGTCCCAGATTTCCAGCCATTGCTGCCTGTTGTAACAACTACAAATACAAAAAAATGTAACATTAATTTCTATTGGTTAATAAAACACACATAACAAGAATTATACGTGTCAGATAAATTTACATTTTCTCACTTAAAACAAGGATAATATAATAAAATCTTTCATTGGGTAACAAATCTAAAAACAGTGTTGAATAATAAATGCTCAAATCTCTAGACAAAATTTTCATCAGATTCAAGCTATAGTATATAGTAATAATGATTTTTTTCAGCATATTAGCTGACTATATTTTTAAAGTCTTGATTGTATCATTTAGCATGTTTAGAACATGTACACAAATATATCATATGACTGACCTATACTGTAATTACATGGACTTTGTCTGTGAATTAGACAAAAACAAACCTAATGATACTTTTTGATTAAGCTGATCATAAACTCTGCAGGATTGCAAGATTTCAGTGAACTAAATCTCAGATAAAATATTTTCTACTTAAGCCACTGAATTTCAATCTCTGAGAGGCACAATTTCACACAGGCTGAAGCATTAAACAACAGGAGACGGGTTTAGAAGTTTTTTAGCCAGCCCGGTAGAAGGCAGATGTCTTCTTTTTATTAAGGCTGCACTGCAGGACCACATTCTAATACAGATTACATGGATACCAGGGCTTCTAGAAAATTGTAGAAAAAAAAATATAAGAAACCGCAGCTGTATCATGTTTTCGATGTCTAGAGAGATTCTCTAGAAACAATTAAATTTTATACAAGATTAGCTTTGAAATGGAAAGAAAGGCCCATCAAAGAGATCATTCCCTCACAGTAAAGGGTTAACATTACGCCTACCCCTCCAAAGTCACACACAAACATGGTGACATTTTTTTCTTCATGCATAGAAGCAGTCTGCTGATAGCCTACACCTACATGTGGTAAACAACAATCTGTGTCTCCTACAGCCTGTCTCCAACATTAATATTCTGATCTGTACGCTACTTCAAATTCCTCTTTATCACTCAATCACAAATGTGTGATTTTACAAGTGATCACACTATTTGAAACAGACATTAAATAAAATTATTATGGAAAATTGCAGATGAAACAGCAGATTATACTACTGTAGTAGAAATGGAGGGAGATCAACATCACAAGAAGTCGATAATTCACTAATCATAAACAATCAGTCAATAAGATACACCTGAATGCATCACCTATTTATATATAGGTCATATTGGACAAAATCAGAGCTACCTGTCTGTAAAACCACTTCCTTCATCTTCTAATATACCTGTAACCTGCAATCTAAAAACTAGCATTCCTAAACAAGTTCTATTATCAGCCTTTCTTTGAGAGGCAACAATTATCTAAAGTCGAAGGTCAGACAAAAAACCCTTACAGAGGAAGTTCCCCATTATAATACGTCTGTAATCCCCCATCATAATACGTCTGTAATCTAACAATCTCAAATAATGTACAGTCAATTTACTACAAGAATGTTACATAAAACATTGTCTACACCACACTCATAAAAACACCAAAACAACAGGGTCTGTGCCTGGAAATGGCTACCAAATAATATGGTCAGATTTATTGTTAAACTCACAAATTTTTACTGTTTTCCAAAAAAGCAGCAAATTTTATAAAATCAAAAACTCAAAAAAACAAAACCAATCTGCACTGCTGACCTTATCTTAATTGCATCTAATGGACAGCTGTCTATCTCATAAAACATTGCACTTAACTATGTTGTACTTATATTCCATATCAATGATCATTGTTCGTAACTACCATCCGAGACATAAATGATAAGAACTATCCTTTCTGTCTGATAGAGTGGAAGGGGCAGGGAGGAAAATATTTGCCCTTCCCTATGCATCATTTATACAACACATTGAAAAGATAAAGCATGCTACCTTCTATGTATACTTACCAAGCTATGGAGGGGGAGGGGGGGAGAAAACCCATTTCCCCCATGACTACTGGTTTTATACTGGGAGAAGGCACCTGTTTTTCATGCTGGGGAGGGAGATGAAGGAAACACCTCTTCCTACGCATACTTCCTGGGATATGTTATAGGTAAGGAATCAATACTTCCCCTTTTTTTTCAAAAAAGGGAGCCCCTCCCTCTATAGATTACTTATTTGAGGGACAAGATGTTCCTTCTTATAAACTTCTTTTGATATCTTGGAGAAGGGGGAGATTATTACTAACCCCCCCCCATCCCACCATCACCAAAGAGAAAGTACTGTGATATACCGTATAAGTGGAAATTTTAACGAGATAGAAATTTAGCGATTTCTACCTAAAAACTGGTGTTTTATTTTAGAGAGAATTAATTTTTGCGATTTTAAAGTGCTAACTAAGGAAGCTATTACAAATAATACACATTTAATTTTTAGCGATATTCAATTTTAGCGATGTCAGCACCCTCGCTAATAATTCCAAAATTAAATCCTCGCTAAAAATTCTACTTATACTGTATTGGAGGGAGAAGATACTCTTTTCTATGTTTACTTTTGAGTTATACCAAAAGGGGGAGGGTGGTGCCCATCCTCTTTCTGATATATTGAGTGGGGAAGTGTCCCTACTGTATGTGATGTATTGGAGAAGGGGGAGGTGCCCCTCCTTTCTGTGATGTATTAGGGGAGGGGGTGAGACCTTCCTTCTCTATACTTACTGTGATATATTGGGGGGAGAAGCCAGCCACACCCCCTGCTGATATGTTCCAGAGATTTTGATTTATTTGTTGAATTTTTTTCGCTTCCTTTTCTTTCTGTGTATCTGCAAACTTCACAACAATAGGTGATGAACAACCCTGAAAGAAAGATTTTTCTCATATCAGTTTAAATGAGTCTTTGGTAAATCGAAGTATAATGGAGGATATATTTAAGACCAAGTTTGAAGCAAATAAATTTAATTGTGATGTCATTCAATAACTGCTATATTGAAATCAATTTTAATTCAAGCAGTGCCTGAGTTTCAATATCCACTAAAACATTTTTAACGAAACCTAAGCTGGAAGATACTAAAATTCAATTAATGAACTTGAGAGAAAATTCTTGAGCATACGATATTAAGACAAACCAAAACCCCAATATTCCATCTCAGTGTTTTGTTTCTACAACTGTATGAGTGTAATACAGGGAGAGCTTCTCTCTGCAGTTCTTTTCTTACCTCCATGGTCTGTGAGTGATGCATGTTCTTTATGGCATTCAGAGCGGACTGTCTATTGGCATACGTCACAAAAGCACATCCTGAAATATTATGGATCAATAAACATAAATGAACAAAGAGTGTTGGAGATTTTACTTCAGTTCATATTTCAAAATTTTATTCAGAAGCAGTTTGTTTTCAATCTATATTTGTCAGTAATATGTGAAAAGTTTTCTCTAGAACATTAAGTCACCCCCCCCCCCCCCCCCCCCCCCCCCCGCCAAAGAAAAACCTGCTGATGGTACATTTTCTCTTTAACTCTATCATGTATCTGATACACTTAGCAAACACTAAGAGAGCCCTGTTTGACTGTTACTATAAATAGATGACCTCGACTTTGTCCGTTCTGATCCCTCAGTATTGTACAGTCCTCTATTGAACCAAAGGGAGCAAACATCATTTTGACATCACTCTCTGAGCACTTCTTGGAAATCATCCCAACAAATAACTTCCTTTCCTCTACAAAACAAAAGAAGTAGTCTGAAATGTTATTTATCTGTACCAATGCTCTTGCCTTAATGAAAGCAAATGGAAGGCACATATTTGCTCTACAGAAAAACGGTCTGAAAATGACCTTGACAAATAATTCATTTGAAATGAAGAATAACTGATCATCTATGAAATGTCAAATCACGTAACACATGAATATATCAGAACTAGGGATTATCCGAAATATCAGTGCATATACTAGTAAGAATTACAGAATAGAATGCTATAGCTAACTTCTTGACAGTCTCACTGTGTTTGAGTCATCAAGGTTGGACTGTAGCAGATACATATGCCTCATTTATACATGTGTAAACCAAAAACTAGTAAATTACAATCAAATGAGTAATTGTGTAAGTTATTTATAACTGTGGTGCCTTAAATACAGTCACCTTATTCTAACGAAGTCTTCTCATGAATGGCATTATAAAATTTTCCATAAAAAATCAAATTACACACATCTTCATCAGTCTATATAGTCTACCACAAGAAACATGCTGCTGTTAGAAGTCTCTTGGTGCTCTCTTTAATTGGGAAAAGGCTTTGAAATTTGCATGTTGGTTCCTAATACAGACTTGCCCATCTGCCTATATCTGATTTTTCCCTCTGTGAATTCTATTTTTTCCAAGTCTGAAGGGAAAACATGAAGGTTTTCCCGCATGTTTATTATTTATTTATCATTTGCTTAGTAATCAACAAAAATAGACAGCTGTGTGTAATTGATCCTCTACTTAAAGTTTTACTTAAAAGGTAGAAATAAATTTCTTTCCATGATGGATAAACAGTGATCTATCATCAATTATTAAGGCCACTGTCTTATACTGTGATTTACTAATCCTGTGTGGCTAAATGTACAGTAGATTACACCACCGTTTTTATTGACTTTGACAATTACAGGTCCCTGTGTGGTTTTAAGGGGCATCCCTATGTGGTAAGAAAAACAGTGAATTTGACAATGGAAACTGTCCATTAATATTGTTGTTTTACATCAGACAGGTATAGATAAGAACTCTGTCAGCAATAGACCACATGGAGTGATTCAACATTCAAAAAAATTCATGGTATAGAAATGAAAACAATACGGTTACATAACGAATTATTTTTTACACAACAGACATTGTACAGGTTCGTAATCAACACGTACCATTCCTCTTCTCGCTGTCTGCGGGTTTCATCTGAATGGGATGGTGCATCTAGAACAAAAAACAAAAAAAAAATCTTTATGCACTTGAAATATTGATAAAATAAAAACATTGCAAAGATACTGCAAAAAATAGGAGTGAAAATCGATGATGGGTTTTGAAGATAGAGCTTTAATTTAAAAGTTGTCTTAAACAAGACTTGTTTTCAAAATAAAGTGTTCATGGGAATAGTTATTTCTTTGCCTCTCAACTTGGCCTCTTAACTACGACCTTGACTTAAAGCTTTTGCCTTACATATGACCTTGACCTAAAATAGACCTAGAATAGAGGGATTCTTTGACTAAATGATACTTATATTTGGGTCCATTTGTTTCAATACCTTGTAATTTTGTCCCTTTGTCTCAGCCCTACAAACTTGCGTTCTGTTTTGTTGAGCCTAGACTCTCAGTAACTGAGACTGCACCGAGTCATTGACACTCGTATGAACTAAGGAACCTGTTACCTGGGACTGACATAACGAGGCGATAATTAGCTTCAATAAAACACGAGTGATTTGTTAAGGATGAAGCCCCCATTGTGATCTACTGCGGTCCGTCAGGCACAGCAGCAATCAGTCTACTGTATTATTGATTCCCATTCACAGCAATTAATGTCCAGAGAATGGGGAGGATAATCACCCATTACACTACAGACCTGTATGATACTACAGGTAAACAACATGGATTCTCCCTTGTTTGGTGTCATTTCCAGGGGAGGTTCTGATATATATTAATAGATTCCTTGGTGGTTCCCTTTCCACTGGGTATATTCTCATACATGATGGCGGGGATATTTTCATTTTGGGTTTTTTCATGAGAAATCAGAGAATTTAATTTACAATCACAGTGGGGGGGGGGGGGGGGTAATTTTCCATTATTAGGATGTGATGGTTCTAAACCTGAGAGAGTTTTAGTATTCCACTGGGAATATTCCAAGTAGATTCTTCTACTAGTGAAATTCCAGGAGATTTCCTCTCCACTCTGTACCTGTCCTTCTGTCTGGGATCAGGGGACTCCCGCTATACTTGTTACTTTGTTAGAGGACTTCATTGTGCTACGATCACATTCAAAGAAGATTCTCTCTATTAGAATTATGAGCTCCTCCTCATGTATGAAAGAACATAACCAGGAACACACAGTTTTCTAGAGTGAAATTTCTAATCACATTAACCCTCTACCACTTTGTATTGCAATTTTATTTAGTTACAACCCCCTAATAGTCCAGATATCTGATGGAATAAAATAAAGAATTCTTTCCACTTCATGCAGTGCAAAGCTAATGTCTGTCTTGCACCAATTACAGAGATGAGTACACATACCTATAAGATTCCCTCAGTCTGAATACCTGTGTAATTCAGAGTGACGGCTACAGAATGCTATACACTCATGTCAATACGGATTCCCCAGTAATATAAAGAGACTAAGGCATCCCCATCATGTCACAATGAGGCCATCAGCCAATCTGAAACTACCGCCTGTGTATTACCTATTTACCAAACCCCAAACAACTTGCAGACGAATTGCATTCTTCCTGCTCCATAATACGTATGGTTTACCATAAGTTTAGCTATGACTTCCACTTCAAGAATGGATTCTCATATTGATGACATTCGTACAGAAATTTTTGCGTAACTGCAGTTGTTTTGTCATGTTTGTAGGATCTACTATCTTTATTTATAACTTTTCACCAAAGAAATAAATCTTGTCGGCTTGCCAATTACATTAAACTATTCTCTAAAGGATTTTTATTTCAGCCAATCATTTTGGAATATCCAAATTGCACAAAATGATTTCCACCAATCAGATTGGATGATTCAGTCTGAGGTGAATGACCGAGCTCTTCTTTATTGATGAACATGCTACTGTACATTAATGACCTTTTATCCTAGACATGCTGAAGTCTCTTACATGCTACATGTATACAACATAAATTAATATCTTAACTATTTAAAGTTTTAAGAACATAGTATACTATAAAATGGACTTGGGATGTGCTACGTGTCAGATATATTCGATCACCACCCTGCTTTGCAGTTCCCCGCTAAACAAGCCTATAATTTGCCTGTGTCAGTGTGTGACAGGTCTGACAGATTAACTCTGATCTACCATTGATTTCTTCTTTAGATCATATTTGTCCAATTTGGCTTGGAACAAGAATCTCGACTTTAAAACATCTGAGAGAGAAGAATGGAAGGTCCAAATTAATCAAGTCGTCTTCTGAATATTCTTATAATCATAGAATATTGACAGAGAACTACCACTACAGAGAAATAATGCTTCTATAGTAGTAAAGAAAACAAAAACTGGGATTCAGTTTCATTGATCAACTCAAGTAAAGCTGGAGATGAGTTGAGCAAAACATGGATCAGTTGAGCTGTGCTATGTAACACAAGGGAACAGGATAAGTTGGGTGACACATGGAGACCAGTTAAGTTGGGTGACACATAGGGACCAGTTAAGTTGGGTGACACATAGGGACCAGTTAAGTTGGGTGACACATAGGGACCAGTTAAGTTGGGTGACACATAGGGACCAGTTAAGTTGGGTGACACATAGGGACCAGTTAAGTTGGGTGACACATAGGGACCACTTAAGTTGGGTGACACATAGGGACCAGTTAAGTTGGCCAAGCATGTAGGGACCAGTATAAGTAATGAGAACCTCACTACAATGAGTCTGACATCCCAGTACTTAGTATAATCTTCATCTTACTTAACATCAGAAATCAGCTAAAACCTCAGTCTAGGTATCTCAGTAATAAACAAATGCTTTACATACTCTATTGACGTCAACCATTACACCTAGCACATGCAGTTATAAGCATTTCAGAATCATTTTATACAGCTTAAAAGTATATATAGCTACCCACAAATTTGCAACCTGACTCCTATCAATGCCTATTGACAATTAACATGATAAATATTGGGTACAATTTATGTGAGAGATAAAGTTATGTGTAGGCTTATAAGGACGCTAATTTGAGTGAATATGGTTTAGCGTATTTTTTTTCCTTTTCAGTAATGTTTGCTCCTTGTTTCTGTACTTATTTTTTACATGATTATAACTGATCGATGACTAAGTGTTAATATTGTGGGAGTAGGAATGACACTTGATAAATAGCATTGTAAGAGATGACCATGTAATCTTTCATTAACAGCCAATGTATCACCAGAAGTCACAGAGAGATTGTCAACAGGCTTTCTCATCGAGATCAATATCCCTGTTTTTCCTGGAGAAATCGTGAGGGCGAGATAAACGTCTTCATCGAATTAATCCTTAACTTCTCAACAACAATCCGAAGGCTGATAAACGCAATAAATGTTATTGCTTCAAAAACAGGACACTTTCACTTTATTTTTCTGGTAATTCCTGACGACAAAATCATAATTCTGTTTGACATCTCTATAACTCTGGCTTCCTAAGACCGACATCTCTAAATCCCCTAACGGTAAAACCTCTCATTGAGTGTTCCGTTCTCAATACCTCACTTTAACACTTCTAAACAAAAGATGACAAGTCTTCTAAAGGAAAGAGTTTACGATTAACACTGTGGTGACAACCTCTCATCTTCAGTATCCCCCATCATTAACTCTATACTCCATGTTCACAGCAACCAAAACTTACAAATCTCTGTAACTACTATAATCATCATTGTTCCTGGGGGTCAATGTTCGTAGATAACAAAAATTTCAATGGTTCGCGGGGATGTAACTTTGTGGGTAACTTTCATATTTTATTAAGATAAATAAATCAACCCTGCTAAATGTTTGTGTATTAATTTCAGTGTTCATGGGGACGTTAATTCATTGGTGAGGACCACCAACGAAATCCACAAACATTGATCACCCACGAAAAATAATGCTTCCTCAGTACGTGTATTTCTATTTAATATTGTGTATATATAAACTATAACTAATTTTGATATTGGGTAAAGCCTTGACTAGTTCTGTATTAACTGGTACTCACCCCACTCATTGTTTTGATATTGTGTAATGCATTCTGAGCATCTAGTGCTGCTTTCCTTGTGTAAAATGTGACAAAACAGCAACCTATAAAATACAAAAGAAAACTTAAAAGATTCTCTACAAGCTCAATTTTAACATGAATCTTTATAGCTGGAAATCTTTCCTTCTATTCAAGATTTGACACAGGATGCAAATGAAACCTCATAAATCATCAGTTCCAACTTTTATTAACAATAGTTGTGAAAACCTAAGATATAAATAAACAGGTCTAGAAATTGATTCATCTACCCTAGTTTTTTGTCTTCAGGTCTTAATAAATCCAGTAATCATCTTAAAGTCATGCAGCTATTTTCTCATATGGTAAAGTATTAGTTATAGTACATTTCATATACTGCTACCTACATCTTTTTGTTTTATTTATATATACCTATTAAGTTTACCTGACCATACCAATTCAAAATATTCATGCTAAAATTGTTTGCATGCTTAGTATTTTCTAGTTTTGTTCGTAAGCCTTATTTGTTTGCAGACGTCGATTCTCACATATAAAAAGCGTTTTATGCAGTGGTATAGTGTTATACAAACTTAGACAGTAAGAATTTATGTACATCCTATTTTTCTGTATATGTTGAATTAACTTTAAATTTGACATAATTTGTGAAATCACAGCTGCATGAGCCCCCAAACAGCAGTAAAGGTTTTGACCATTTCAGTCATGTTTGTTCCGATAAATTAATCTCATTATTTCAGTGATCAAATCCAGCAGTTTAAATTTAGAAAAAAAAAAAAATGAATTGTTCACCTTTATATTAATGCCCTATCTATAAGCTAATTTCCGACTAGGTGAAGAATATCTTTATATTTCTAGACATAAGAACAATGCCTGATAATGGCTACTTCTGTATCTTAAATCTATTGTCTGATATTTATGTTATTTATGTACATGTTAGGTATTTGCTTTGATTTTCTGATTACTAGTATAGAATTCTGATCTATTGAACATTAAAGTTCATTGTACATCTCTATTAAGACTGTGTCTATAGCTATTTATATGGCTGATCACTTTGATAACCTTTGGGTTTTGATTCGTAGAGAATTACAATACTTTGATCAGATTTCTGTCAGCCATGACATAACGGGGTATTTCTATCTCACACTCTAAAGTCAATAGGAAGGCAATCGGCCATGCTTTGTCGCTAAGAACAGATTAAACAAGAACAATATGTTAATCTTTTGAATGAATGACTTAAGACAAATAGGACTCGCGTTATTTAAATGTCGGCTTCACAGTTCTTCTGTGGCCCTGACAAAATCTGTCAGATCGAACATTACAGTTTAAGTCCACAACTTCCTTAGCAACCTGATGCTGAGTCCGGTTGCCACGGTGAGGCGTCAAATATTCAGCATCAGAGAGATCTGCCCCAGGTTTTCTCTCGACACAGAAAGTGAAGCTTTAATCTCAATGCACACGTTTTATTTGGTATCACTCGACTTAAAGTGAATGGTTCTACAATGGTAGAGCTCCATTAGCTGACAGGATAATTATTGTCAATTGTTTTTAGATCAGGCTTCAGTGTTAAAACACATCATGCCTGAAGCTATAACACCTTAACCTCCAACTTACAGAATGATAAACTAAAAAAGTCTAATTTCTCTGCAATAATTAGCATGATTTTATCAAGTGCATCCAATGTCACTTCTAAATGTGCCTTGGTTATAATAATGGTGATTATAAAATCACTGATACAAGGTAAAAGGCCAATTAATGGCAGAATCAGGGTTTTAGTATGTAAGTGTTCTGAAAATCCATGATCAACAGTATAGACAATAAATTTATAGGCACATTTACAAGGGAAAAATTATTTTATCACAGCATGTGTACAAAATGTGTTTCTTTATGCTACAAGTGTTCCCCATTAACATCTGTTTAAAGTTTTTTTTTTTTTTTTTTTAACAATGTTGTACACATGAGAATGGTAGACAGATTTACTTGAATGCGAACATGAAAAGATTGACTTTAATGTCCCCATCAAAAGTCCCCTCAACAGAAACTGACAATAACACAACACAACTTCTGATGTACAACAAGTGATTGAGAAACCAAATAAAAGGAGAAAAATTCCCCATGTACAGAAAAGAAGTGGCATGTATTTAACAAAAACTGTTGGGAGATCACATTCATCTCATTTAATTTCTACAAATCATATTCTACGAATCATATATAGATGGTTCCCCTCAATTCTTTATTACTTTCTGTTTACGAACCAATTTTTTTTTTATTACGATGGTATAACTGTTTATAGTTTACACAGTGCTAATCAATTAGAACTATATAGAGTAGCTTTATTTAATTGTGATAAAATT
Source organism: Saccostrea cuccullata (assembly GCF_032062105.1). Lineage (NCBI taxonomy): Eukaryota > Metazoa > Mollusca > Bivalvia > Ostreida > Ostreidae > Saccostrea > Saccostrea cuccullata. Next base: position 34,983 of record NW_026922110.1, on the reverse strand, counting down.
CAAAGAACTCCATGATTAACTACTCCGGTCTCTTTTTTCCCCTGATATCTCTCTTAGCCGGGAGCTACAAGCCATGGATACCCTGTACCTGACTAGGCAGGCCTCTGGTCGTTAGTTCTATATTCTACCACAGTCTCCATATTGCTTAGAAGTTAACACTATATCAAAGACTGAGATCTCTTTGTCAATTCCTGCGAGAATCGAACCAGTCAACATTAATCCCGTATTCAGTCCTAATCAGGAGTCTCGGTCTGCCATGCGTTTGTGCTAAATGGTGATTTGCATGCAGTAATCCTGCAGAATTTGCACACAGTAGATAACCTCATTTTATTCGCCCCATCAGAGCCGCGCTCAGATCGGTCTTTATATTGACAGTCTTATGAAGTCATACAATCAAATTAATGAAATAACTCCCCTATTCTATCAGCCTCTCTATCTAATGGAATTTCTCTGCCTTTGTTCTGTACCACAAAAAACACAAAATGCGGATGATATACAGTTTGAACTAATGAGTACATTCAAGGTTTAGCAACAAGTTACTCTTGGTTGTTTGGGGATCAAACTCCCTAGCTCTACTAATTGTAGATTGCCGATAAAATGCACTCCATTTGATTACAATTTCTGTTTTTCTTTTTTATATAAATGAAGCTTCTGCTTTAGGCATATTTACCCATTAATTAATTAGTGATACATGTATACAGTATGTAACTACAATTGAAGAAATAAGTTACTTTCAGTTTGCTTATTTTTTACTGAAAACTATTTGAAAAAATATTACGAAGAGTATTCTAATTAATATACTTTCAGAGCTCGATCACGAGAGTTTTCTCTTTAGGTTATTACATAGTTATCTACCTTTTTTTTGTTTCAATGCAGAGTTATCTACCTTTCCTTTGTTTCAGTACAGAGTTACCTACCTTTACTTTGTCCTGTGGCTTTGTCGCGTAGAACATTTAGCTGATACACTGCACCAAACTCTTCAAACATTTTGCGGAGATCATTTTCATCCATCGACCTTGGAATCTGACCTACAAACATTTTGATGGCGTCTGGGTCGGGCTCAGATTTCTGGACCTGCCCATTCATTGTTCTGAAAATATTTCAAAAATTTACATATTAATTTAGATATCAGTATCCAATTCTTCAAAGTATTCAAATTGATTAAACTTTATTCATTCTTTCAATTTTTCTCATTCAAACAGAATAGAAGTTGTTAAGAATATTTCAGAGTACATTTCTCACTCCATGAAGGTACAAAACAAATTCTGCATTAATGTAAGAATCCTTCATTGATGCTAACAAGGTTATAAACAAAAATTTATTAAACCATTTCTTGACAAGAAGTTCTAGCTGAAGACCTACAAATGATCTTCCAAAAAAATTAAATAGGCAAAAAATCTCATAATGTAGGTCACTATGACCTACTTTTACTATATCCTACAATCCTCAGAATTACAAGGACTCTTCATGATAAGTCGAGTAATTATAAGCAAAGCAAAGAGTATATGATATATTTTTCAAGTCATATTGGGAATAACTTCACTTTTTTTTTATGATAACAACCTCTTTTATATCCATTTTTTTTCTAACCTTTTTTTCCAATAAAAATACCTACTATTAGAGGTTTGGGATTTCAAATCATTCCTTTAAGTACATGCATTCATTTTTTAATCAAATACAGTTTTTTTTATAAATAGCAAACACTACAGTGTACTGTAAATTTTAACTGTAACTTTTAATATTTGGGTTATTCTCAGTGTAAAATGAATTCTCTTCCAATAGAAAAAGAGTTTCCCAATCCTTAAACACATTTTACAGAAAAGAAATTACGTCAATTAAGGAAAATCAATGAAATTGAAAAATATTTGAATTTGCGGAAATGAAATTATCTGAATACTCGAACATCTTACAACCTCTGATGTAAAGTCCCTGTAGATTAATGATTTAAGTCCTCACGATTAATTTACATCAGTTTCCAAAAATAAGAGATGCAGAATTTCTCACTGTTTGTAATATATAGGCATATTTATTCTTATTAATTTGATTTAGACTTATCATTCTTATTAATATATACAAATGTTTATTTAAATAAAGACATTTAAACATAAGGCCATTCCTTTTTTCTACATCTTTCTTTATTATTAATAATTAATATACAAAGATTTATTTACAATGGATTTATTTATGAGCATCTGTTTATAATGGATATTTGAGATATCACTCATATTATAAAGAAAATACTTCTCTGCTAGTTATTCAGGTCTAAAGTGGATTTTCCTTGGTATCAAAATTTATAGTAATATATGTATGCCCAACTTTAATCCAACTTAAAAAAAAAACAGGGCATGAAAGTTGCTCAGGGAAAATGAAATTCATAATATAATTTTGGTAGACTGTTAACTGCTCATTATAATTAAGCAATAAGTTTTGCCTTCTAATTTTTCATGAATTTCCATGACAGTGTATATATAGCCTTATTTGTTTCTCAAGTTCTACGAAAGCAGGAACCATGAAATTCACAATACTTTGCCCCACCCCACCCCTTTTATAATTCCTATACATCAAATTTAGCGGAAATTGTTTTTAAGATGTGAAAATGTTTAAAGTGATTGAAGTTTATACATTCATACATTGCAATACACTGAAAATATATATACATATATATATATAGTGAATGGATATTCAAGTAACCCCATAAGTGTTACCTTATTACATGTATTTGAAATGTTTATTAATAAATCAAAATTTGCATTCATTCATGGTTAAAATATTTTCCATAATTTTTATGCACCCTAAACAATATGCATCTCCCATCTTCACACATCAGAAACTTGAGTTTCCTCTGACAAAAATTCCATCAAAATCTATCACCATCTTTTTTTTAATAAAACACAATAAAACAGACCTTATCAATTCATTCAAGAGCCGTGTCGCTATCTTACGGGGACTTCATCCACTATCTCACGGTTTAAATAAAGATGTTGTAGATAGCATAAAATAAAGAACTTATCGCTAGATTGTTTTAAAAACTTGAGGGTATCATTAAATAATTGATAGAGCTTGGAGTTTTACGCTGCATTTATAGTCTCGTCCTCCACTACTGAAGAGATTAGTCAGATCTTATGACGGTAAGGTGTTTGGAAATGAAATAAATCGCATCACAACATCTCCTAACTGAACAAACACAGCGTGTACTTACTTTAAACACACGAGAATTTGATACTATAATCAGAGGCAATGCCTCCCGCGCTCCACGGGCGATTCGTTCCCGCTCCATGTGCTGCCCCCTTTATGTTCTTTATGCTGGTTGGAGGTTAAAGAAACTCGGAGCTCCACAATTTAGCTGTTTCCATTATGACGGCTCTTGAATTCAGCCAAAACTAAAATGCCTTCTAATTCTGTGTTCATTTTATGTAAAGCCCACCAGATCTTTTAAACCAGCAGTTTATTTAATGATTAAAGATCATTTTCAAAGATTGTGCCCCATGTGAACCAAGTTAATGAATCAGGAACAGGTTCCTAGTCGTTTTAGCTCGGTGTTCTACATGTGTTCTGTACAGGAAAGGAAAATATTAAAAACAGTTTTATGCAGCCTGAATATTTCTGAATGACACTGATGGCAATGAAATCTAAAGGTTAACAACCAAGTCCGCCAGCCTGTGACTTAATTTGATCCCTCAGGGCTTGGAATGATTTCATACTGTAAATTCTAATTCCATATAATTACTAATTTTTAGTCCAACATTAACATATCAAAATGTACTTTTTCAACAAAAGACAACAACAAAACATTTAAAACTCTAAGCTTTTCTATGATAAATGGAATCTTTGGTACATAATTTCAACTTCTGAATGTAAAATTTTATAATACCTCCAATCAAGGAATCAAAAAATCATAACCTTATAAACATTAAAGTCCGATTTCCAAGAAAGGCGAGTCTATAAATTAGCAATGGACAAACAAGACTGAATTAGTTTGACCTCGTGTTTGACAATCATTGAACTAATAAAGACAATGGTCGCGGAATTAAATACGGTGCCCTCTGTGCAAGTCTATAGATTAAAGTCAATCTGAAGCTGAGCTGATACAGAATGTAAACAAGGCTTTTTTTTTCTGTGACCAGAAAACGGCCTTAGGTTATGACCATAGTATTGACTTAATCAATAAATTCCCTAATATATCGCTCTGTCCTACTACAATGCACAGCTCCCTATTAATTATGCCACCTAATTAGATTGAATTTATGTAAATGCCCTCTTTGATATTCCCCACATATCACCAGTTCCTGAGGTCTTTCCCTTTTTTAAGCTTTGAATATTAAGCATTGAATTGCCTCAGGGAACAGGAGAGAATAATATACATATCAATGTCTACATTTCCTTAGCATAATTTAACACATAACTGTCACCACTTGATGAAAATGTTTAATTGATATCTTGGGTCCTCATACCTTCACGATATCACAGAAAAGCCGCTATTTATACCGGAATTCCTCCGCCTGAGAGACTTGCATAAAATTCACCTGATATACATCACTATGACAACTAACTGCTAGGGTTACCTGTCCAATGACCCCCCGAGTATTCCCTCCCGACATTAATTCACTCTGACATAACTTCCTCCTTATACCACGTCACACACCCCCTTAGATCCTCCTCTCACCTTACGCCGACTTCCCCGTCACTATAACTGGACAACCGCGATTTCTTCACACATCCTCCTTCCTGTTCGGAGTCCGACATCGCTTGGTACAATCCCAGAATTCCACTGTCCCTCTCACCAGCCCCGATTCTTACAACCGACCGCACAAGCATGTGTTCACAAAATGCACTCCGGTGTAATTCACAACATAATTCCAAAAAAATTTTTTCCTCCCTTTTGTGATGGGATATTTTTTTTTCTAGTTACAGCACAGCTTAATAGAAACCTCTTGTGTGTTGCAATGTTAAGCAACAAAAATTGGCATATTCAATTATTGAAATTCATAGCAGGAACAGGAGTCATGAGATGAAGAGGTACACCACTACTTGAGAGTTTTATTGCATGGTGGGAATTTTCTCCGTGAAGGAACTGTAGCGTTGGCGGTCTACTGTCGGCCCTGACCTCACTATCAGTGTGTCCAGAGTGTCCTATCACTGGGAGTGTCGTCACCCCGCACCCTATCTATAGACCTACAACCACCGCTAAACCAGCAATGATTTATCTAATCAAAGTGAACTTGTTTTTATTCCACGGGATAATTATAGCTTTGTGTACCATTCCTGCAACAATTGATTATTTATCGGCCTTAACAGTCACTTCCAAATAAAAGCTTAGTAACCTATCAATAATTCTTTATCATCTCAAATCAAATGCAGGTAATTCTTGGTGAAATCTCCACCGATCAAATTATACAGACAGACTCTTAATACCTCTAATGAAATAAAGCTGTCCAATAAAAAAAGGCTATTTAGCCTAACACACTAAATTGTTTTTTAATTTGTTGTAATATACTGGCAATTTACAATGAATAATAATAAAACTGGCATAAAGTGAAAATTAACAAAATAATTCTTTAGAGCTAGATTTATTCATATATTTGTATGCTATAAAATGGTATTAATGGAATATGATTATATCTGTTCATCAATATGAATTCAGAAAACTTTTGGTCAATAGGTCCCCCTTCCTTTTAAAATGGACACCAATAGTCCCCAAGAAACCGGGGCCTGGAAATTTTTGATCTCCACATATATTGATATAATTCCCCGGTTTTTGTGGAGTTTCCCCTCAACACCCTACTTTAAGCGGGAATTCCATACCCCCTTCTTCTTTCTTAACGTCCCTTGCTATTTCAGTTCTTGGGGACAACCACAGACACAGGGTACCCCTCTCATTTCCCCAACAATTCCTCTAATGTAGACACAAGTCTTCTCCTTACCACTGCTAAGATAATTACACTGTTTGTATGTGGTAACATTTTCACTTAGAGTAAAAACATAAACTAGAAGAGGTTCCTTAATTAATGCGATCGCTAATGAATGCTGAAACACAGACATCCAAATCGAGTGAAGAGCGGGAGATTGGTTCGTTCGGGGGAAACATGAAGACGGTCTCTCTCCTCTTTGTTTTTTTGAGGAGTTAATCCTATCAAACAGAGATATGCCTTTTTCATGGGGAATTAAGAGCCACCTCTCTCTTAGCTTCTGGCATCCGACACAGAAAATAAAGAGGCTAAAAGACTTCCTAAATTCCACTTGATGAACTCTCCAAATACAGCTCGTAAACCCCACAAAAATAGCGTATAATTGAAATGCGTTTTAAAACTCTCCCATGTTCAATTTCTTTATGCCAGAAATGAACTTTTTCAAACATGCTCTTCCTTCAAATTGATCAAGAAGTGACCATTTGATTCCTAAAGGGGGGAGGGCATATTTTTGAAATTAAATAAAGATTGGAAAGAAATAATCTGTCTTCCACTGAAAAGAATAATTTTTGAAAATTTAGGAAATTTTCTTTGAGGCCATGAAAACAAATTTTTTCTCCCCCTTTTCAATCAAATCTTTCCATATCTATTGATTTCAGATTAGATTTTATATTTGTTGAGTTCTTTTATTACATGTTTTGCTTATATAAGGTTTAATTGACTTAGGACTTTGAAATACCATGTCATCTTCTTATACATAACCCCAGAGAATGACCCCAGACATGGAAATAATCGGCAGGTTTTTATTGTCACTTTGGCCTCCGTTTGCTTTAACTTGACTGAAATACAGCAAATCAAAGTGGTCAGTTCTTATGAAATAATAGATCAAATTCCAGACACAACATATCTCTTTTTATTGGTAGTCAAAACAACCACGCAGTCCTTAGTACCACGTCAAACCAAATCCTTATTTACGGCCCTCGAAAGACAATACGACACAGAGGGAATAAATGATGACATCCAAAGGTGTTAAATATTCCATATCTACCAAGTATCATGAACTTCAGACAATGCCACATATATATGCCAAGCACCGCAATCTACAAACAATTCTATATATACCTAGCACCGCAAACTTCGGATAATCCCTGCACATACTTGGCATTGTTTTAGACCAGTGGTCAGATTTGATGAACTGATCGGACTTTCTGATTGCTCTAATTCTCCTGTGATAAAAGTCTTTTATGGCCAGGCAATTTGTGTATAGATTAGTCTATATCTGACCATAGAAACCTAATTAACAACAAAATATGTGTCTTTTCTGACCAAAAACAATCAAGTACTGCCAAAATGAACAGAAACTTTATAAACATTTATGCAGCAAGACTTTTATAGAATTAACGAATATGGGCTTGGTAACTTAATATGGTGTGGATGGACTTATCATTGGACCAATTTTTAACTTTTCAGTCTGATTTCCCAAATAAAAGAAAACTCTTAGCAAGACAGCTATCTTTCATTGGGAACAGTATCATAATTATAGGGATTATTATACTGAATTGGTAGAACTATTCCTTTAATCAACATAAACCTCTGAGATTCAGGAATGACAAAAACCCTAACCCCCTCATCATCGTTTTATGACTAACGAGATCTGGAGTTTTCAATCACTTCCTTGTCATCAATTCCGTCCTCTGCCTCGTTAATGGCCTGATCAATATGGTTCTAAAAGACAAGGTACTTTTACTTAGAAGACATCAAAACCTGGGGCCACAATGACATATCCCACACATATTATAAGGCTGGAGATGAGACTGCATGCATCAAAACCTGGGGCAGCAATGACATATCCCACAGAAACTATAGGCCTCGACATGGGACGATGCAGCAAGATCGTGGTACATTATACTGCATTTAATGGATCCTCCCTCACAAATCATAAACCTAGAAACGAGACCTTGCAGTAAGACCGATTCCTGACACTGCTTCTGGTAGGGACCTCTAATTTGTACATTTTCTGGCTAAACCTCCTCTAAAATTCCATGGTATTCAAGACACTGTATGCCACCAGCAGTGAAGAAATAATTTTTGGCATACCATTGATAACAGCGATGTAATCAAGCTAAGATTATGAGACTTTTCTATTGTCAACTTTCCTAATTTCTGAAGGAATATATAAACCCTTATCATCTGTATATGAGGTTTATATCTCCAAATTGATTTGATACAAAAGGCATGCTCTGCATATGAACAATTTCTAAAATGAGGCAAGTTATTAACAAACAAGTTGATGAAATGAGGATATCAACAGTCTCATAGAAAGCTAGACTATCATCATTTCACAAGTTCTATGGTTCTATGATAAAATGACTTGTCAGCAAATAATACAATCTATCGTTAAGTCAAATGCTGCCTTCGGTTTTTCATACTATTTGTTAGGCTATTGTTTACACACTGAATTGTCTATATTTCATTCCATTTGCCCAGTCATGACAAAGAGCAAAGGGTGGACCAGTCAGCAGGGTATGCCTGCTCCTCTATAGCACCTGATCCCACCTCTATGTATTTCATACATCCACATTTGCTCTGATCACTATTTCTACTGTTTCAATGAAGTTTCAAGATTGATTGCTGTTACCCATTTTTGTCTCATTTCAGAAACATATCTATATAGGCTTCCTTCAAGCATCATACCTTTGGAGGTTCCTTTTCAGAAACTTATCTTTCAGATTCTGTTCTAAGTTACATTTATTTCTAAGCCTCCTTTAAGTGACATTGTGTTTTAGGACTCCTTTTTTTCTCCACCCTTTTAAAGGTTACTTTTCATTTTGTCCCTAAAGAGGCATATTTTTTTTTTTTGGAGTCTTTTTTTCCCCACTAGATAGGTAATGTCTTTATTCTAATCTTGTCTCTTGTTTTTTACCCTGTATAGGACAAAATTTGCAGCTTTCAACCGGCAAGTGGTAGCATCCCCATATGATTGAAAAATTCTCAAGAGGGATGTTAAACAAGAAACAATTAATCATTCATTGTAAGCTTGTCTCTTGTTTTACCCTGTCCCATATCTTTACTTTATTCACTGCTGACTGTGATGGTACTGAGTTTACCAGTTGTCTGACATCACAGTTAGACGCGCAGTATCAAATCAAAGTGACACAAAGTACTATAGTTGTGGTGAACTGTGTGATTGATTTAACGTGACATGCACATCTGTACACAAGCTCTGATTAAATACAATACAGGTTTTCACTGATGATTCTGTCATGAAGAGAGCTATAATTAGACAGCTATTTTAGTGCACAAAATATGTGCATACTAATAGTGGAATGTTCAGTTCCATGCATAATGATGTAACAGGTTGCACATTAAATTTATGTGCTGCTTGATTGCTGTCCAATTTGCGAGGTTGATAAAACTCCCAATTATTTCGTTACTTTGAATATTAAACAGATAATTATTCTTATAAAACTTCAAACAGTATTCATTATCTCAATCTTATTTTTCACAATACTCATTGCCAGATTCTTTCAAAACCCATAGGGGTTGGTCCAGGGAGCACAGAAAAGTTGACAGTACGCTGTGGTCTATTGGATCACTGAGATGGCCACAAGGTCACAGGTTTGAATGCTTAACGTGAAACTGCATTCTCACTGGACTACTTAAGTTGGGGGTTAAGGTTATACTTGACCCCTCGATGGACTGATACCCAATCACTGAACTGGTGCCCTGCTACATGAGTTCTGGGACACATGCCCTGGAACGGTGCCCACGTTAAAGTTGTGTCTACCCGTCTCTGGTGTATTTAGGACAAGAGACAAGTAAATCATCTAAATGCTAAAACCGAGGCTAATTTCTTACCTAGTGCAGGTCTCCATATTTGAAAACATGTCATCTTTCATCATGCCCCTTCTTTAAAAAAACACAAAAGCCTTGGACAAAGGTGTTGTCAATATGATGAACCTGTACAATGATAAAAAGGACAAAATTCAAATAAAAAATTATCAAATATATCAATTTTAATATTACATATTATGTGGAGAGGAAAGAACTCTCAATGAAAACATCAACATGAACCATGACACATTTCTCCAAAACATATTCAACTCCAAGATATGATCAGAAGTTTATGTTATTTAACATGTTTAAAGGGTGTAGCCTTGCCCTTAAATCCTTTGAGTTAATTCCAATAGTCATATGATGCTAAATCATTGAAAATATCTATTCACTAATATGTACATATTATGTACATTTGTACAAAGAGGCAGATATCTCTAAATTCTCTTGCACTACCTTGCAGGAGTATAAAACTTTTTCATGCGACTACAAACATCAAAGATTATACTTCTGTATATTTCGGTCGTCTTATCAGCACATTTGAGGATACATTTTTGTTTTATAAGATTTGCTATTGTTTCTATTGTTTGTCAGTCGGGTACAGAAGAATCCCTACGCTATAGAAGCACGTTAAGTGACCTGCGATAGCCCCTGAATTAAAGTGTTTTATCTGCGCGGAGTGTACACAAACAATTGGTTATCTCTCCCTCTATTGATACACCAACACAGCCTATCGGAGGTGCCTATCTTTACCCCCACCCCCAAAGTATTCTCTGACTTATCGTCAGGTCTTTTGTTTTAAAATCAGTTCTTTAAGACTCCCGTAAGCCTTATTAATCTTGCATTATGTTTAAATGTTTTAAATCCATGACCCAGATTACAATCGCAGGATATACTAAATTAACTAAGGTCATTTAAATCTTGCCACTATTATTATTGGGTTTCTAACAACTTGACAAGAATTAAAACACATACTTAATCTAAGCTACCAGAAATCAGGTTACCCTATGGATTAATGGGTCAAATCAAAACGAACAGATTAACTTCTAAAGGCTTGTTTTAGATCAAATTAGCCATGCCAAAGCAAAGAAAAAAATGATTATTCCACTTTATAGAATCCTAGTTTCCAGTGTCCTACTTTTTTAATACACTAAACATGAAGCTTTCCTCGCATGTCAATGTCATAACTGCAACAAAAACATGCTCCCAGCCCCAAATACATATTTCACAGCAGCACATGGCTTATATCATTTAATAAACAGAATTGAAGACTCATATAGATTATAATTTATTACTGTATTATTCTCTTTCCAGTATCTATGATTTGTTGGAAATAAAATCTTAATCCTTGCTCTGATTTCGTTAACCTCCCTGATCGGTAAAATATTTGCATGAATGAAATAATTTGTTTTCTTCACATTGAAAAAAGAACCTAGTAAATAAATAAAATCTATAGTGCTACAAAATATTTTTAAAAATCTGCATGAAAAACATTAATATGGACAAATCTGAAATAAATTTACACCAAATCATAAATTTAAAAGTATAATTAATCACTGTCTAAATCATAAAAAGCAATTTACTGTCATAAATTATAATTCACTTCAGTTTTATCAAAATTATGACACGGTTTGACAACTTATAAGCTTATTATTCATACATTATGCAAAAATGAAAGTATTTTTCCATTTTTTATTCCCACAAAGAATATATCATGACTTGGAATAAATTTGCATAGCGGTCATGCCTCAACATTTCTTTTCACACATATTGGCAGTAAAAACTGAGTGCTTGTGCTGGACATAATCAGGTCAAATTGGCAGCAATAATGTCCAGGGCACATATTTATTTATAGTTTTCATATACCGGACACCTATCACTCATTAAATCACAATAAAAACTGTGTCGTGTTTTGCTGCGATGTTGTGCTCTGAAAATGACCTACACAATCCACATTAGTTACTGGGCTTCACAGGATTCCAGAATTTATCCTCTCTTCTTGTATGAGTGTATGTACTAGTTGTCACCACTTTTTTTTCAATCTGTGACCCAGTATTACACAAGCATCAGAGATGAACCATACCTTTACGTGTTTAATGGGTTTTTGCTGACAAAATAATGACCCATCATTGATAATTTCTAATGCCTCGACAAGAAAATTCTGTCAGAGTAGTCATATTCTAGTATTGGTTATTGATAATGAATTACCGATTGCGTATCACGCCGAGAACAGCTACTGTTTATTACCAATACACGTGTTTTCGCACCTGTGGACTGGAAGTCATTCCCAAGGTGTAAATGTGTGATTCGTTAAGATCTACACGAAATAAAGTCAAAATGTCCCCCAGATAGTTCACTATGCGTCAGAAACTTATACCTTAATCTAGTATTCCTAAAACATTCTGATACGTGGTTGTACACAAAGAATGCTACCAGCACATGGTGGGAAAAATACGGGAACGGCAAGGCGCGCGCGCTCACCTGTTGCTTCTGTTTGCCGCTGATCTGGAGGTCACACACCTTCCGATTTTACAGATATGGGTCTCAGAAAAATAATCTAACATTTTAAAATAAGTGACATTGTAACTCACCTAAATCCCACGTGAAAACACACACGAGACACGGACAGCACACAAACACAGAACGCAATGGCGGACGGCAATACCCACAATGCTGTGCAATAAACACGGTGCCAAACAGCACGTGGTCGCAGAAAACAACACGGGGAGTTAGTTACGCTTCACTGAGCATTCACACCTAGCACATGTTTAAATTTCAAGCTGGCATTTATAAAACAAAGAGGCCGTTTCAATGACTTAAAAGTAGTTTATTTAAAAAAAAATAAAAACAAAAAGCCATAAAAAAAAACCTATTTTGCTAAATAATATTTTATTTTAAAGATAATGAATTTAATTTTTCGTCGACCCATTAATTCAATTTTATATAATCTAAAATTTAAAATTGCAGTTGTTGAAAACATCGAACTTCTGATGGAATTAATATTTACAATAAAGTGGAGTTTTTTTAAAATCATATTTTCATTACTGAATTCTAATATACAGGTGTTTAATTTATTGCATGATCATAGATTGAACCGAAGCGGGCGAAGCTTTTAAGATTTAGTAGGGGGAAAAGTCTACACATGCTTACGTATAATGACTTTTTATCCTTAGATGTTTGAATAATTTAATCATTACCTCTAAAATATCATTATTTATTTATTTATTCTTAATTAATTTATAAGTAAAAAAAATTACTATGTAATTCATTTATTTCATTTATTTAGATGACTTGTTAATGAAAATTCATACATAATAATCATCCAATTGTACTTTCCACATCTAAGTTAATTTTAAAAAATGTCCACAATTTCTATGGGAGCGGTCAAAATGCTGAAAATTTCTCCATTCAAAATCATTTTCTGTAAAGCATTTTTTTTAATTTAAGGATTGTTCCTTGTATTGAGTCAAAGTCGTTAATTTATGCAGAAACTGAAATCAGTTGTACAAGGTTTGTATGATAAGATTCAAAAGAAAGAAGGATTCATTAAACTTTTAAAGTAACCAACAACTATGAATTGATATTATTTAGGTAAGTCGACTTATAAATTAACTTTTTGTCTATACTTGATTAATAAATGAATTAGTCTGTTATCATGCTGTAAATTTTGAATTTACAAGGGGAGGGTAAATGCATCATTCACAACATGATAAATTCAAAATTTACAACACGATACTGCTATAACAACGCCAGTACTCCAGCGTTTGAGTCATGTTTTGAGCGACATACACGTAATTGTTACGCCATTGCTCGCTAGTTCAGCATTTAACTTAGATGTGGAAAGTACAACTAAAGGATAATAAGTTCTGTGACTTTTCATCAAGTCATCTAAATGATTTATTATTTATCTAAATGATTTATTCATAATTTTTGATCGGGAAAATACCGCGAAAATTTAGTGCTTCGCGTAAACGCTGCAACACAGTAAAATTTCAAACGATGGAGAACCCTGACATGTGTATATACGAGATTATGAAATGGAGATGTTGGCAATGAAATATATGGAGATAACAAACAGTCTTCAGCGTCAAAAGTCCATAAAACAATACAAAATTGGAGCATCCCTTGCCGACCGGTTACACCCACCCTTGTCATGATCGGGAAATAATGAAAAACAGACCTTTTTTTTTTTTTTTTAATTCCTGTGAAGCAGAATTTATCCAAAATGTATTAATCTTGTGCTTGAAAAGAAGAAAACACTTTAACTCAACATTTAAATATATCGACGACGTATAATATAATAAATTAACAATGGTTATTTCCATTCTAATGTAGATACGATATTATATCCCAGTGAACCTGAGATAAAAGATACTACACAGTCTGACACATCTGTTTCATGTTTGGATATTTTACTTTAAAAGACGTTAATGGTAATCTAACAACCAAGCTCTATGATAAACGTAGTACATTTAACTTTTCAATCGTCAACTTCCTTTACTTATGCAACGATATACCTTCATCACCTGCATATGGAGTTTATTTATCTCAGTTGATTCGATACACAAGAGCATGCTCTACATATGTACAATAATATTTCTTAAACGAGGTAAATTATTGACAAAGAAGTTGATGGAACAAGAAATCAGCATTTGACTCAATGATAAATTGTATTTGCTGACAAGGTCATTGTATCGACCATAAAACTTACAAAATGATGACTTTTAACGAGATTGCTGATATTCTTATTTCATCGACTTGTTTGACAATAATTTACCTCCTTTTAGAAATTGCTCATAAGTAGAGCATGCTCTGGTAATTGACGTACTTGACAGCCCTGTTAACTCCTTGTGGAGAACAGGGCCGCAACCACATTGCGCCATCGGACTCTGTTTTGGGCTATGTTTTTTAATTGGGTCCAGGTAAATCCAGCTTCTTTTGCTTCCATTTCTGCAGACCTTCTTCAGGTTTGCCTTAGTCTCCAAACTCTTCTCTTTCCTTGTGGATTCCAATCAAGAGCTTGTTTAGTGATCTTGTTTGAGAGTTTGCCGAAAGTGTGGCCTATCAAGCCCCATTTTCTCTTCTTGATGTCAATATCTATAGGATTTTGGTTGGTTATCTCACATAGGCTGTAGTTTGACATGGTGTCAGGCCATCTGATGTTAAAGATATGGCGGTGACATTTGTTGATAAAAGACTGTAATTTGCTGTTTTTGTTTTAGCTACTTTTGTACTTTCCAGGTCTCGGAACCATATAAGAGAAATGCTTTAACAATTATGTTAAAAATCATGATTTTGCTAGTGATGGTGAGTGCTTTAGAAATCCAGATATGTTTGATGGTGTGGAAAGCATGTCTTACCGTATTAATTCGGCTTTTGACGTCGTCATCTGCTTCACAATCCTTGTTGACAATACTCCAAGGATAGGTGAATCTGTCAGTTTCTTTGATGTTCTTCCCATTTAACTGAATTGATGTCTCTTGTTTGTAGTTAATTTTCATCACCTCGGTTTTCTTGGTATATATTTTAAGGCCACTTTTTTCGACTTATGATGCCAATCTTGATAGTGTAGTAGAAATTTCCTTGATCAAATTAATTATATGCAAATTAGTTATCAATCAGATGCTTCCTAGTGTGTTAGCTGTGTAACATTAAACGTTTTAATTTAGTGACCAAGACAAAGACGATGACTCAGCGTCTTTGTGTGACTATAAATACTGTCGAGCGCTGATGCTCGTAGTTAGTCTACCAGTGGCAGCTGATCAGCGTGGATCGTGTTAAAAAGGTAAGGAATTTATTGTGCCTTATTTGCGGGTCTCAATATACTGCAGACATACCATTTATGGTGCATTAGGTTCCAAACCTATTATAATAAATATTTAATAGAGAGTGTTTGGAGACACTGCTTTGAGACATAAGGTCTGGGAGCTTTGGAAGCTCTAATAGTTGGTTTCAGACCTTGAAAGTTAAAGCACTGGGATAGCTTAGGAACATTTAAGAATCATTTGAGAATCATTGTTGTACATATTTTACAAATCTAATTCCACGAATTTCTTATTTAGTTTATTTTTACCAATCAATTATTAACGTAGGTAACGTAAGGAAAATTATATATATTTCTTTCTCCATGACTGGAGAACCCACAGTACATATTACAAAATTTGGTGGCAGCGGTGGGATGATCTAAACAAAAGAGAAGCAAATTTTTGTTATTATTTTGAGCTTACCTTTTAAGAACGGGTGTGTACTTCATATGCGGATCTCAAATTGCTGCAGACAAACCATTGGAAGTACATATCCCATACTTTATTAATTTGTGATTAAATATTGAGAGATAGTTTTAAACTGTAAATTTCAAACGTGGTTTGAAGTCTTAAGGTAGAAAACGTTTAGGTCAAAGTCATGGAGGATACGCTAGATAAAGAGATAAGCTATTTGGAAGAGCAAGTAAAAGCGCTCTCTAATGAAAGTATTCGACTTCAACAAAAGGAACATCAAAAGATATCTACTCCAATAACTGTAAGAGATTCTGGAATTGGTGCTTCGGGACAAAAGGAATCAAAACAGGAAGAAGATTATGGAGGTGCCAAACCCAAAGTAAATTTTAATGTTGGTATAGAAAATGCTTTCAGATCCGCTTCTGCCTCAGATGAAAGAAAAGACGATAGTTCACGGAATTCTGGCATATATCCTGAAACACCGTTCAGGGATGCAAGTAATATTACATTGCGGAGAAGCCAGGACGAACGATTGCAGAGGCATAGTTGTGAAGAAGGGCCAGGATACAGGGCTAATAAACTAAGCAGCTTAAAACCTGCTACATATGACGGAACAACGTCATGGTTGGACTACTCCCATTTTAATGCCTGTGCATCATTAAACAAGTGGTCGGAGGAAGAGAAGGGAATGTATTTGGCAGTATCCCTTCGCGGACAAGCCCAAGGTGTGCTTGGAAATCTTCCAGATAGGTTACAAATGAACTTCCAAGAATTGTCAAGATCTCTGGAGGAGCGTTTTTCTCCTGTAAATTAAACGGAACTCTACAGAGCCCAACTAAAACAGAGGCATCAAAAAGGAACAGAAACTATACCCCAGCTTGGACAAGACATCAGACGCCTAACACGTCTCGCATATCCGACGGCCTCAGGGGACTTGTGTGAAACACTAGCCAAAGAGTATTTCATAGATGCTCTAACAAGCTTTGACATGCGTCTTAGAATAAAACAATCAAGACCAGGAAGTCTGAACAATGCTATAAGGCACGCGGTGGAACTAGATGCTTTCATAGGTTGCTCGCGCAAAAAGCATAGTGATGCTTTTGCTCGAGAGATAGGCAGTGAAAAACCACCAGTTAAAACCAACTCGGATACTCTGGAAGAAGTGATGAAATCTATGAAAGATATGCTTTTGAGTCTTCAAAAAGATGTTGACAAAATAAAGCATGGGCAGCAAAAGTTCCCTCAAGGAATCCTCTGTTCCTCACAAAGTTCAATAAGAAATCAAGTGATACAACTACTAAAAAGTGCTTTAATTGTGGAAAACCTGGGCACTTCAAGAGAAACTGTAGGCTGCAGAATACAGAGAAAAGGAAAGATAATTTTGAAGAGTTTGGTTCTGGACCACCTGGAGGACTGAAAAAGGGTTACACTAAAGAAGGCATTAGCTTAGAAAACAGGAGGCCTTTGTAATGGAGTACAGAGAAAAGTTAACGAACCAGGCATGTACGTCTGGGGACTCTCTCTGTTCCTTACAACATCCAACAGTCTCTTCTATCACAACAGGTATTTGAAGTCATAAACCGTGATAACAAGATAGAGTTGGCTGAAACGGACTTAAATATCTTGTCAGCTACAGGTACTCCTTTGAGTATTTTGGGGAAGACACTTATAAAGTACAAATTTGGGAAGAAAATCATATACCAAGCATCTTTAATTGCAGACATTAATGTTGATGCGATTTTAGGTCTTGACTGTTTGCAGAATAACAAAGGTGTAATCAATCTACAAGATAAGACACTTATGTTGGGAGATGAAACTCATTGTTTGAAATTTGAAGGGAGAATAGGTTGTTTCAGAATCATTACATCAGAAACGTTGTCACTTCCTTCAAAGAGTGAAATAGTCACCACTGGGAAGGTCATTGTTTAAGAAAACCAAGAATTTGGTACAGAATTTGGTGTTGTAGAAATCTCCTGCTCATATTTAAATTCTGATAGAGGTTTGGTAGGAAGGACCTTAGTGAAAGGAAATAAATGTGTTCCAATACGTTTGCTTAACCCAACTGAAAGAAATATCACAATACATGTTGGCATTGCAGTTGGACAACTGGCACCAGTAGAAGAGATACTTGAGGGTAAATTAAATGAAACAGAATCTAGTGAGACTTTGCCTGAACACATGACATCATTGTTTAAGAAAACAATAGCAAATCACTAAAAGGCTTCAAAGATGGTGAAACAGCTTTTGTGTAAATACGACACATCTGTGTGTTGAACTGCTATGACTAAACACAGCATTGATACAGGAAGTCATAAACCCATCAAAGAAGTTCCTAGGAGGCTCCTAGAACACATGAATGCAGAAGTGGATAAACATGTCCAAGAAATGTTAGAAAATAAAGTTATTGAACCGTCTAAGAGCCCTTGGGCTTCACACACTTGTAAAGAAGAAAGACGGATCTTTTTGCATTGATTATAGGCGCCTCAATGCCATTACAGAGAAAGACGCATCCTATACCCCGCATAGACGAAACACTAGATCAGCTAGCGGGATGCAAATGGTTCTACACTCGATCTTCATTCAGGATACTGGCAAATAGAGATGGACGCAAAAGATAAAGCCATATATTTTATCACTCGAAATGGCTTGTACCATTTCTATGTAATGCCATTCAATGTAAACCTTCGAGAGGTTGATGGAGACTGTCTTAGCAGGTCTACAATGGGACATTTGCCTCATTTACCTCAATGACATTATTGTCTACGCCAAAACCTTTGAAGGCATGTTCCAGAACTTATCCAAAGTGTTTGATAAATTAGCAGCAGCAGGGTTAAAGCTAAAAGCAAAGAAATGTACACTGTTTGCTAACAGTGTTGACTATTTGGGGCATGTGGTTTCAGAACAGGGAATTTCGAAACCAAAGAAAACGGATGCTATAAATTGGCCTCATTAAAATATCACGGAGCTGCGATCCTTTTTGGGTTTCTGTAGCTACAATAGAAAGTTTGTACCCAACTTCGCCTTTAGCCAAACCACTTCATGCATTGACCCAGGAGAGTAAAAAGTACATTTGGTCGGAAGAGTGTCAAGAGTCATTCGATATTTTACGAGATAAGTTAGTGAAAGCACCTGTGCTTGCGCACCCAGACTTTTCGAAACCTTTCATTCTTGACACCGACGCAAGTGACACAGCAATTGGTGCTGTTTTGTCTCAAGTAAAGGATGGGGATGAGAAAGTAATCTATTATGCAAGTCGCTGTCTAACCAAAGCTGAACGCAAATAATGCGTTACACGAAAGGAGCTACTTTCAATTGTTAAGTTTGTTAAACATTTTAGACACTACTTGTATGGTAAGCCTTTTGTGGTACGCACCGACCACAGTTCTTTGAGATGGCTCTTAAATAAGAAAGATAAGGACAGATAGCTAGGTGGACAAAATTATCTACCTATGAAATACAGATTCAACATAGAGCAGGCAATTTCCACAGAAATGCGGATGCTCTGAGCAGAATCCCTTGCAAACAATGTGGAAATGAATCGTGTGCCAGCAAATCTAATCACCCCAAAGCAAGAATTCGTCAATACATGAGGATAAGACATCAAAGGGCATGTTGTAAGAAATGCAAGATCAAGACAAAGACATATGCCTTGTGAAATCATGGCTTGAAACAAATACCAGGCCAGCTTTTGAAGATGCAAAGGATATTTTCTCAGATCTATTTGGAGTCAATAGCACAGACTAACATTGGTAAATGAAATTGTTTGTAGAGGATGGACTGTGTTGGAGACAGATGAAGTCAAACTGCAACAAGTAATACCTCTCTTTGAGAGAAGGAATATTTTAAAGCATTGTCATGACGCAAAGACAGCTGGGCATCTCGATTTGAAAAAACATTAGCAAAGTAATACTCTTTTTACTTTTCTACAACAAGATGTTAGGCAGTATGTCACTGGATGTGATATATGTACAAGGCGCAAAAACCCGAGCTGAAGAAAAGGTTGCACCCATGCAGCTAGTGCCATCTGGGATGCCAATGGATATAGCGACAGACATCCTTTGCCTCTAACCGAGAATGGAAACAGATATATTCTCGTAGTCTCTGACTATTTTACAAAATGGACAGAGGCATTCCCCATTATGGAATTTAAAACGGTCACAAAAATTTTTAGAAGAGGTTATTTTTTTTAAACCCAGAATAATCATTCCGATTTAGGGCGACAGTTCAGAGTGAGCTGTTTGGTGAAGTGTGTAAGCTTCTACACATTGAAAAACATTTATGGTTCATCCCCAGTCAATGGGATGGTAGAGCTTTTGAGAACTTTAACATCAATGTAAAGTGCGTTTGTACAAGAGAACCAAAGGGACTGGGATGCACAAATCCCATATGTTATGATGGCCTACAGATCGGCAGAACATAAATCTACAGGACTAACACCTAATATGTTGATGTTAGGTCGAGAAACATCTTTACCTCTGGATTTAATCTATGAAATGCCAGAACCACTGAAACAGGAAAGTCCAAACCACTGGGCTTGGGTCCTACGGGAAAGGCTAGAAAGAGCACATAGTTTTGTCCGTCAAAATATTGAAACCGCTATGAATGGTAAAAAAGGCCTTGACATGAAAATGGCATGGGAAAGATTTAATCCTCTGACAAGGTGTTTGTATATTTTCCACATGAAAATTGGTTGTTCGCCCAAGTAATTTTGGCGCGGGCCATTCGAGGTTCAACAATGGTCAGAAATCTTTATGCTTGCATGTGGTAGAAACGGTGAAAAGCAAATCATTCATTGTGATAGTATGCGCAAAAAGAAGGAACAAGTTTTAAACTTTGAAAATTTAGATATTGACAACGACGCATCTATAGACAAAGACGAGTCAGACGAAATTGACTATGAGGCCCAATTAATGTAGATTCTGTAGAAGAATTGGTTGATGAAAATGACCATAAACGCATTCGTAGAAAACCCAAATGGTTAAATGATCATGAAACTTAGAATTATTAAGTGAAGAAGTAGCAGAGATAAGTACATTTGCTTTGTTTTTAGAATAGAGATGTAACTATTTTATTTCTTTATTATTTCAGCCAATAAACATTTTACAAATTTTGGAAAACAAATTTTGTGTGATGGCAAGTAGATGGTAGTCGCTGGAGGGAACATTTGCTAGCTTGCAATGGAGGGAGATATCCCTGCAAAATGTGTGGAAAACTTTTCGAGAAAAAGGTTATATTTGATTCGTCATAATAGGAAGTTCCATGAACAAACTTTTTAAAACAAATGAGAATATCAAAGTAAGTGTTTAAAAGAAAGACGAAAGACAATGAGATTTAACAAGAAATTTTGATGTAATTCATGAAAACCTAAGTGTCAGCGAAAAGTTCCCAGCCTGATGATTCGAGTTGATGATGGTGATAAAGGTTGGTGAACTGAAAATAATGCATGTATTGGAGATCATGATGAAACCAAACAAGATTCACAAGATGTCAAAGGCGTGAATGAAGAAGCAAGTGTTGATATCAAAATCAAATCTCCAGAGAAAGGACGGGTAGTTCGAAAAGCCACGGCTCCAGCACCCGTGTTTGCACCCAAGAGAAGGACCACTGTTTCTCTCCCTGAGAAACTGACACCACTTGGGAGATTTTCATTCGGATCTACAAGTACATGCACGAGAGCTACTCAAACCAATTGTGATTGTAAAGAAAGATACGTTAAGAAAAGAAAAGTTCACAAGGTGGTGTCAACGTACACCAAGGACTAAAAGAACATTGTGGAAACTTTCGAAGAAGAGGAATTGTTTTATCTAGAGTGAAGAATAGTGTTTTATGACTTCTGTTGCGTGACAAGTACATTAAGTAAAATGTTTATTGACAGGACTCATTCAATTGTTATTTTTTGCGGGAATGTCAAGAGATATTGCATTACCTTTAAACTCATTATAAGTAATTACTGGTATCTGAAGTACATTTGTATGTGTATTGAAAAATAAAAGAAGAAAAAAATGTTTTATTTCATTGATATGCGGGACGCATATGTATAGCGTGGGTAATGTAGTAGAAATTTCCTATAAATTAATTATATGCAAATTAGTTATCAATCAGATGCTATGTGTTAGCTGTGTAACATTAAACGTTTTAGTGACCAAGACAAAGACGATGACTCAGCGTCTTTGTGTGACTATAAATACTGTCCGCTGATGCTCACACAGTGGCAGCTGATCAGCGTGGATCGTGTTAAAAAGGTAAGGAATTTATTGTGCCTTATTTGCGGGTCTCAATATACTGCAGACATATTTATTGCATTAGGTTCCACCTATTATAATAAATATTTAATAGAGAGTGTTTGGAGACACTGCTTTGAGAAATTCTGTAGCTTTGGAAGCTAAATAAAGCACTGGGAAGCAATCATAAAATCATTTGAGAATCATTGTTGTACATATTTTACAAATCTAATTCCACATTTCATTTGTTTATTTTTACCAATCAATTATTAACGTAGATAACGTAAGGAAAATTATATATATTTCTTTCTCCATGACTGGAGAACCCACAGTACATATTACAATAGTTTCTCTTGAGCATCTTGTAGCTTGTGCGAGAGCAGGTCAATGTCATTGCAAAATCCATTTTTTATGAAGCAACTATTCCATTTTTTATTTTGTTGTTTCCTGCATTATCCAGTCAATGACCATAAAAAATATGGTAGGTGAGAAGATGCAGCCCTGCCTTACTCCTTTTTCCACATTGAAAGGATCTGTGAGCTTCCTATTATGGATGATATAAAATGTGGCATTATCATACAGATTCTGATGCCATTTTTGAACTTTGTGGACTTTGTGGAAATCCATAATGCCTCATTAATGTCCAGATGGTTGACCTTATTGACAAAGGCCTTCTGAAAGTCCACGGAGATTAAGTAAAGAGGGGACTGCCATTCAATGGACTGTTCAATGAAAATGCGTAGTGTGGTAATATGATCTGTGCATGATCTGTCCTGGCGGAACCCTGCTCTGATCTTTGGTTCTTGTCCTATGCTCCTTTCATTCTTTCCAACTTTATTCTTGTAAGGATCTTACTGGCAATGGACAATGGCATGATTCCTCTCCAATTTTCACACTGCGACTGGTCCCTTTTCTTAGGTAGCTTAACCAGGTATCCTGTTTTCCATGCATCTGATACTTTTCCATTTTCCCATATCTTTTGCAGAAGTGGTTGTAACTTCTCTCCAGACTTTGATGGAGTACCTTTGAAAAAGGGATACCATATGAACCAGCTCCTTTCCATTTTTCAGTGTATAGCCTTTGTGATTTCTATTCTAGATGGTGGTCCTGCATTGATGTGAAGTTCTTCTTTCATTGGTGGTATATTTGCAAGACTGGTTGGTGGTGGTCGATTTAGAACTTTTTTAAAGTGCTCCACCCATCTAGCTAAAAACAAGCTCTTCAGTAGCGATTTAGGAGACGTTAAAACCATAAGCAGATGATAAAGGAATATTAATACATTATGATGGAGAAACTGACGTCACCTCGTTTGTCATACAATTAAGTTTTTAATTGGCCTTTATGGTCCATAGTCAGTAAAACATCCAAATATGAAACTGATGTGGAAGACTATGTGGCGTTTTTACTTCACTGTGATATATCGAATAGACATACGAATAACGATTGTTAATTGATAAAACCTCGTCAATTTATCTGAATGTCGAATTAAAGGCAATAGGTATAGTGTTTTCCTCTTCTGAATGTGTAAACTTTTTTTGGATAAATTCCATTCATAGGAATATATAAGCAGGTCAGCTAACAAAATACCACAATTAGTGACCATAGGATACAATAGATTGTTGAAATATTTGGTCTTCGAAGACTACAAAATGTTGTCAATTAGAAACTTAAGAAACCAAAGGGCATTTAATATCTATTTTAGAGTATTTTTGTGTACAATCAGAATGGTTTTTAAAGTAATCTCGCAAATAACCAATCATAAGACGTGAAAATTTCCGTTTTTATCTAAAAAGCAGTTATTAATGATATCAAAAAGTCTAGATTTTCATGTATGTTGAGGAATACAAATAAAGAGTAGAAAAGTCGTTTGGATGTTATCGACTTTGATGATTTGAAAGAATCTGAAAGTTACTCTTTTGAGTTTTACATGATTCACATCTGATTTACACCGTTTCTAAAATGAGCTGTAAGAGATCAGAATACGTCAGAACCATCTTTTAAACGAAAGTCAATACTTTGTAAAGAGTAATGTTAGGGACTTGATAGAACATAAAAGAGTGATCTGATTTCAATTTTTAGCAATATTATTTTTTTTAAAATAATCTATTTACGCAAGGAATGCTCTGAGCAAAACAAAAATATTTATGGTTCATCGTCAACTCAACCTTTTGAACACTACATTAGAAAGGACAACTCTTATTGAGACGCTGATTGTCACCTATATACTTACTTATAAAGATTTAACTTTCACTCGGATCATTATTTCACTGATCCTAACTGTCGATTGGGGGAAAACCCGGAATAATCCAAAGACGCTTTAGTGTGTAAATCATGGCCTTACAAATATCACGAAAAACGTCCATCTGCATTTGACTTAATGAATTATTGTACCGGTAATTGCTGACAAGGTCATTGTTTCAACCAGAAATCTTAAACTTGCAAAATGATGACTTTAAACAAAACTTCTGGCCATGGGATCATGAAAGATCTTAAACTTAAGTAAAAAACTTTACCTAAGGCGGTGCTTAAATTTTGTAAACATCAAATAATTCAAAATGAACATGTTATTGAATATTGCACCACCAAAGTGCTATTATCTACAATGTAGATATTCTGTTGACAGTTAATAAACATTTTAAAATTTTGAAAATTTGACATAAGTCTAAGTCTGTTTCATGAACCTGGAGCCTGATATTTGTGTTTTATTAACTTGTTTGTCAATAAAGAATTCCAGCAACTTTTTTGAAATATCAACTTATTTGTTTAAAGAGTAACAATGAGATTTAACAGAGAAATTTTGAAGTTGACCAATCACAAGGTCGGAAAATTTGCGAGTTTTTATTTTTAATAAAAAAGCAATGTTGTCTATGATGTCAAAAAGCTAGTTTTTAACTTTATCTCTAGGAATGGATTTAAAAAAGCATTAAAAGTAAAAAAAAAACATGATGCTTTTGTACTAATAACCTTTGAAATTCGTATATTGTTTACTGAAAAAATTTAGCTAGATATATTATTGACTTTCATAAATTATTTATATACGTTTTTGTTACTATTTTGCATGACAATTACTATGAACTAAAGTGTAGTTAGTTGTTAGAACTTGTTTCTTGTCCTTTTTATTATCAATAAAATATGTTCAAAACAATTCTGTTCCTCTCTGTATAGCTCTATATATCTAAAACAATATGTATTTCAATCACAGTACTTGTAAATTTTCCCCCACACAGCAGTTAACAATTTTGGTACGGAATGATAGAGGCTCGCTTGAATATTTTTCTGGACCGTGTAGTATAAATTTTTATGAAGGTTTTGAATCCCATAAAATTCTGTAAATCAATAAATATCTAACAATCATAAATTATACAACAGCTAGGGCAATTATTTTCCACAGCATTTGATGTCTAGAAAGAGATGTACCATATATCACTTTTTTCTCATGCCTAACATATGAGAAATACGTGCTATATAACAGATCTTTGAAGGAGGGATACTCATTTTAGGCAACTAAATTTTGATTGTGTTTCCAGTTCTCCGTATATGTACGGTAAAGCAGGGCTAAATAATCTTATAAATGCAGAAAAAAGTAATTACTTCAATTTTAGTTAACCACAAATAAACAATTCTCATCGTAACCTAAGGCCAAGGGATGGCAAAAATTCTCTTAGTTATAATAATTTGCTTGACATGAAATTTATATTTACAGGATAGAAAGAGAACTATACATAACTAAGACCAGGAATAACTGCTTCAAGAGCGACAACTACAACACAAACTATTTTTAAATCTGATCTGAAGAGGTTGGAGTTGATAGCTATCATTAAAAAATCTCATAGGAAAACAACGGTATATTTCATACTGTTCGTTATCTCCATATATTTTATTAGATATTCTGGGAAGAAACTTATTATACATGAAGTGCAAATAAAATTTTTTATTAACTTTTAGTTATTTAAGCAGTTAATTTAAGAACTGACAACTGCTTGTAATTATTTTTTCCATTTTAGCATAAAGTAGTACCATCTGAGACAACATTATTACAATGTAATAAAGTAGTGCCCTCTGACAGCAATATTACAAAACTGTTCATAATCATTATCATATAAACATACATGTAACGGAAAACTATATTTTGTAGAGCACAAAAGTATAATTTTCACAGCACTTTATACAACCATTCTCCATAAATAAGAGACCAGGAATCCGATTTACAAAAATACGACAAAGACCCAAAACTTTGGTTGATTGTAAATTTTTTCCAAAATAATGATTGAGTTTAAAATTGCTTTCGTAAAAATATCCTTTTGCATCACTCTAAGAAAAATTAAAATTAAAAACCATTTTCAATTAACGCAAATGAAGAAAGTAATACGTAGAATAAATGTTGGTGTTAGTCGTAAATTCTTTTGTTAAACGGGCCCCTGTCCTTTAGAAACTATAGACAGTTTGCTGTTTATCCTTCTATATACAATAGCTTTTTCAGTTGCAATACACAATGGAAATAGCCCAGATAGCAGGATGTTTTTGGACCTTTGTTGGGCCAACAATGCTCCTTATGTTGGGCCACCGTATGCATTCAATATTGGTAATTTGCTCCATCAGACCAACTTGTTGGCTTAATGTTTGCATTTATGGCATTAATCAACCACTGTTGGGCCAGTGTATTCTTCAATCATTGGGCAAACGTCATTTTTGTATTCAGTTGGGCCATTGTATATATATCAGTTAATGTTGGGTAAAAATACATTGCCCATAGGCCCTTAATCAGACCAACTTGTTGGCTCATTGTTGGACATGATATTTCTCTGAGCCATTGTTGCACCACTTTTTCTTTCAATATTAGGTTTTTTTGGGCTAAATAAATTTTGTTGGTTAACAAACAGACACAAAAAAGGGTAAAACTACAGGTATGACACAGTTTATAATAGAAAAAGTTCTGTATCTTATTGGCTCTCCATCAGGACAACTCATTTGCTCTTGACTGGTTGGCCCTTTGTCCTCAAAATTGAAACAACACACTATATATAATAAGGTTAGACTAGTTTTGTAGTACAGTATAATGTTAAAGCCCTTTAATACTATACATAATTTAACTGCTTTTTGTATGTTTTTCTACTTTAGTTTAACATAATGAATATATATTTTATATAAAATTTGTATGTTTTCCTTATTTTAGGAGTTATTTCAAGTTTTGATTTCAAGTTACGGTTTATCGTTTAATTCCGATTTAATTTAACTTGAACGTGTTGAAATGTTTTATTGTTAATGTGAAAAATATTTACATAATGCAATTAATTTCATTTTTGATAATATTTAGTTGAAATTAGTAATATTAAAACAAAATAGTAATTGACATCGGTTGTGGTGTTAATAATCTTTAAGTTTAATGCAATTAAATTATAAATGTTATTGAATGTCAAAAATGCGCTAAAAACAAATATTTGAAACAAATATTGCAATATAAGTTAACAATAATGTTTAATTTAGATGCATACACATATATATAAGCAATCAAATTGCATTAAATTAAACAATTTTTCTAGCGTACTCTGTTCAGTAGTACCCATGGATGCAGATATGCAAGGTATCAATCTCATTACGCTCGTGTCAGATTAAAAATGGCGCGGATATTACAAGTAGCCCGGATGATGTCTACCCATGATGCTCAGCCAGATAAATGGTATATTGGGCCAACTTAGGGCCGATGTCAATCCCTCAACATCGGCTCCATTATACACAACCAACTATCCATATTCCATGTTGGACCTCCGTTGGCCCAATAAAGTTAACCCAACAGCGATAATACAACCATAATGTAAGATTTGGCCAACGATGCTCTGCTATCTGGGAGGGAAATGTCCATTTTACACCCTGTCTACACATTAAAGATGGGCCAGATATGAAAAGAAAATATTGACACTTTGTTAGAATGTATTAAATAATCAGATCTGTGTTACAATCACGTATAAAAAGATTGAGGGGCATTATGAAAACTATCTCTATTCTTCTATATTCTGTAATCTAGAAGTGAAAAGAGAATGTGATAGATTACATAATTAGTACCAACTGTTCCCTGCTGACAAAGCAGGTAACAACATTGTCTTCTTTTGTAAGGCTCATTTTATAGATTGCATTTTAAAAGAACTTCGATTTATTCCTATAATAAATGGTAATCCAACTTACACTCATAGTTGTCTTTCTAAAGGAAGAAATTTTTCAAAATCATGTCAGTTGTGAATATTTTTAATATCTCAAACAACTAAAATGATTTTGAATAATCATATCGATCTATATTGGATTCCAAAACTTTATAAAAATTCTTACAAAGATACATAGCGGGTTCCAGTAAATGTACAACCAAGCCTCTTTCTTTCCTCCTCACTAAGATATAACAGAAGTGAAGCTGGAACTTCAAGAGTACTGTGGAACAATACATTTGCAAAGTAGTGTAAATCAAATGTGGAAACTTTAAAATTCCAAGGAACTTGAACAATTTACAAACACAAGATTTTACCAAATCCAACACCTTAAAAACTTAGGTCTTTTTAAACTTTATACACAACCATTCCCCACTATAAATTGAAGTCCAGGCTTTTTGACATCAAGGACAGCTGCTTTTTCAATAAAAAGGGAACTCTTAAATTTATTTCCTTGTCATGGGGCATTTGTAAAATTATTTTGTTAAAAAACATTTTGATTGTACAAATAACTTTGAAGTTGACATCAAAGAGGTGCTTGAGTTTCTGATTGACAATATCTATGTGGTTTTCGGAGACCAGGTCTTCCAACAATCTATTGGAATTTCCAAGCGAACCAAGTGCGCCCCGTAGATAGCAGACCTATTTTTGTATTCACATGAAGCAGAATTCGTCCAAAATTTTATCTGTGAAAAGAAAACACTTGCTGTGGCCTTCAACTCGACATATAGATATATCGAAAACACATTGTGAATTAACAATTGTTATTTCCATTCTTATAACGATACGTTATATTCCAGTGAGCATGAGATAATAGATACCACAAAGTCTGACACATCTGTTTCATATTTCATATTTTTCCCATTATTTCCCGGTCATGACAAGGAGCACACGGCGGGTGTGACCGGTAAGCAGGGGATGGTCATTCCTGCATGGCACCTGATCCCACCTCTGATGTCTTTGGAGGTATATGTTTGCTCTGCTCCTATTTTGTAATTTTTTATAAACTTTTGATCTTGAACACTAATCGTTATCTCCATATATTTCATTGCATTCCCGGTTTATACCGAGAGTACATTCTCTCTTGTAAAATAGCTCGCAAAGGAAGAACACAACACTCTTCTAAACTCAATATTTAAATATTTCATTGAAATTATCATTTTACACATTATATCAAAATATCGAGCTGGAGCAGACCTTTTACTCAAAATATCGACGTAATATATACCATTTTTTTCAGAAATCATGGACATTTCAAATCTGCGTTATTTTCCTGAGGTCATTTCAAACACATGACCTCATTGCTTACGAAAATGTTTAATGCTATGAATTTGCTGATATCCCCCTGTTTTAGAACATTTTACATTTATTGTCTGAGTTTGAGGGCAACATGCGTTTTGTCGGACCCAACAACCAAACTGTCTACCTGAGGCCCTCGGGCCAAAGACAAACAATTTGGTTTGAGGGTCGACAAAACGCATTTTGCCCTAGAACTCAGTCAATAAATGTTTTGCTATACCTTTCATTTTAATTTTGATATACATGTATTTTGTACTATATTCCGTGACGTGACCTCAGGTCCGTCACTTTTAAACACCAAAGAATGAAAATGAAAGCTTCGCCCATTCTGTGACGTAAGCGGTCCAACATCTCATCGACCGCTCCAACACCTCACTCAGCGGTCCAACATCAATTTTTTATGCCCGCTCAGGAAAACATTAGAATTGTTAGACTTTTTTCGTATAGATTTGTATAAGAACAAATGTTTTAAAGTTTTAACAAAATGATATATTTTTCCGTCAAAGTTTAATTTTGGGGGCAAATATTGGTCATTTCCGAATATAGTCCTTTATATGGTTTAATTGACCTTTGAACTTCAAGGTACATGGACACAATTTCAGCTGAAAATTTTCAAATTAATTTTCATTTTTTTTTTATCTTTGCAAATACTTAATTAACTTATTTTTTAATGATCATCAAAAGTTTGAATTTCGGTAATCGAGAAAAAAGACTTGTCCATTAATAAGTAACCATTAGACAATTTCCAGTGATGTTGTTTTGCTATAAATATGATATTTTCTAGAAGTAAACAGAAACATGGCGCGATCCTTGTTTACATTGTGAAGAATTTTAAGTTCTGTTTCTTATTTGTAAAAAAAACAAATGATATTGAAATTTTTGCTGATCATTTGAATTGGCTTAATTAGGAATTGTAAACATCAAAATTGGTTGTTTAAAAAGCAGATGAAACTGTGGCCATGTCCCTTTAACGACTTTTCATTAGCTCCATATACCGTATTTCATGCAGAGATAGGGTATTTGAATTAATACGTAAATGTAATTTATTGCAATTTAGTATATTTTTTTCAAAGTAATTGTAAGTATTTGTAATTGATTTTGCTTTCAATTAACAAGCCCTCACAACTTTAAACGTGCATATTTTGTAAAGGATATTATTACTTATATCGCAGATGAAAACATACAGTAGATGTGAAACTCTACATTTAGAAAAGATTAACAGACTGAGTAGAATAATCCTCAAAGGCGAAATGTGAATCATCGGAGTATAAAAACTTTGTCTATTAATTAAAAATAAAGATCAAACCGAATTTATAAAGGATAGATTAAAAGGGTAAAAAATACTAATATTGAACGCTTTATAAATAATGAAAGAAGTGAAAAAGATGAAGAGCTCCTAGCGAGTCATCGTCACGGTTTGTAACATCGTAATTACACAGGTAAATACTAAGGTGTTAATCTATATATTTTTACCTATTTTATTTTCCATAAGAAATGAATGTCCGAGAGATGTCTTGTTCCTCTAATCATATATTAATATACAACCTTTATGAACAGCTACACAGAGGCCTGTGCAAACCGGTAAATCAAAAGAAAGGAAAATCTGAGGCAAGAAAAACATAGAAAATATATATGTCTCTGGAAATTACATTGTCTTTAGATAACTTAAATAAATTAATGTCCGCCAAATATAAGCCCCTACAGTCCATACACATTCGCCTATACCTGAAATCAAATTAAAAAACAGATCTTTGTTACTGTCCAACATTCTGATAGTCTGATATTTCTAATCTGATTGGCTCTACCTATACTAAATATTTCTTGATTTTCTTTTTTGAAAAAGACGTTAATGGTCATCTAACAACCAAACTATATGATAAACATGATGTTTTTAATTTTTCTATCGTCAACTTCACTTACTTATGCAGCAATATACCTTTATCACCTGCATACGTAGTGTATATATCTCAATTGATTCGATACGAAAGAGCTTGCTCTACGTATGAACAATTTCTAAAACGAGGTAAATTATTGACAAGCAAGTTGATGAAACAAGAATATCAACCGTCTCGTTTAAAGTCATAATTTCGTAAGTTCTATGGTCGATACAATGACCTTGTCAGCAAATACAATTTATCATTGAGTCAAATGCTGACTGACGTTTTTCATACCAACTGTTAGTCCATTATTTATACACTGAATTGACGACGGATTTTCCCGTTATTTCCTGATCATGACAAGGAGCACACGGCGGGTGTGACCGGTCAGCAAGGGATGCTTATTCCTCCATGGCACCTGATCCCACCTCTGATGTTTCGGAGGTCTGTGTTTGCTCTGCTCCTATTTTGTATTATTTTATGGACTTTGAGATTGAATACAGTTCGTTATCTCCATATCCTTCTTCATTAACTAATAAATTAACGTTAATTTGTTTTCTTTAATTTTTATTTAAAATAAATTTTCAACTGTAATTATACGAAATCCATGCAGGTACCCAACGTGTCAATTATTTTGATAGAAGTACTTACCACGTGACCTGATCATAATACATCCATTTTGGTCAACTCGGTGATGTATGTTGTGTATTTATCAATCCCGTCAAATCTTTTGTCTTGGCCACATCACTTCCTGTCAATTTTGAATATATTGTAGGCGAGTTTCTTATCGCTGCAATTGCGTTGAACTTGACATTTGAGTTAGCAATTGTTTTATATTTATACATATTGTAACAGAACAGTTGACTTGGGTATCAAAATAATCTTACCTTCGCCATACTCTTCAACAGTTAGTCTTATTGTTTTCATATTTCACAGTTATATGTCCTGAGACGAGATCTTTATTTAGGCAACATATTTTTTTTATCTCTAGACTTTGACCTTGAAGTTTGATTCGAATTTGAGAAATTTAAACCTTTGCCACCAGCTGCAATAACTGGGCATCAGTGTTTCAAAAACACATATTGTTCAATATCCATACTGAAAAAAAAAACATTTACAACAATTCCTTAAATCATTTTATTAAACATAATAAATCATTTTGACTCGATCTGAAGGGACATGGCTGAAGTTATTCAGACAATAACCCACAGATTGAGATTTTTCTTAACCAGAGTGTGTTACGGCCTTTACATGTATGAACGGTTATTTGGATGAGTTTGGATGAAAAACTATAAATTCGTTACCGTCTTTTTCTCTAACATTGCTGGTATCATGCAGAGTGTGACATGGCCTTCACTCAAGTTCAAGGTCACTACATATAAGATGTTTTGACTTTATGAAGTAACTGTAAGTACATGTGTGAATTTGAGAAGTCAGTTATACACAGATGTGGTTTGCTCCTAACCTGAGTGTGACATGGCTTTCGCAAGGTCATTTGGACAGGTCCAAGTCACATACATTCCTTTATTGTCTTTTTACTACAAAGGGAAAGTCTCCTACAAGATTGCTTATAACTTTAGAATATGGCAAGTCCTTGACTTAAGGTCACTTTTTTCTGCCCGCAGCTCAAACGGAAGACCTATTCTATGGTTTGCAACGAGCTCGGCTCTAGTTAAGTGATCCCGTTGTTTCACTATCATAAACAGGTCCACGGAGATTACATTCTATTCCGTAGAAGATTTGCCGTTCAGATTTTCTCAAGTTTTGGTATAGAAGCTCTGTCCAGTAAGATTAGTGGTCAGAGAAGAGTTAGTTATCAACATGTCACAGATTTTACAGTTTTTCACATAACATTTAGAAACAGGACATTGGATCGGAAAACGAATCTTTAAATGTATCTGTAATAGAAACCTTACATTTGTTTCGTGTACACTGAATTGACGGATTTTTTTCCGTTATTTCCTGATCATGACAAGGAGCACACGGCGGGTGTGACCGATCGGCAGGGGATGGCACCTCTGATGTTTCGGGGGTCCGTGTTTGCTCTGCTCTTATTTTGTATTGTTTTATGGACTTTGAGATTGAATACTGTTCGTTATCTCCATATCCTTCTTTCATTACAGTTTATTTCCTTATAACATAGCAATTGCATCTTAAACTCTGCCCAAATTGGATTATTTAGATTTTTCTGAAATTTGTATCTTTATAAATACGTAAGAATAGCATTGATACACCACTCCATTTTTTTGTGAGATAACACATCTAGTACTAAAGTATGAAAAACCGAAGATTTGAAAAATATCCCTGATAATTTTTTTCTATTTAACTTTAAAGTTTTCAAAAAAAAAAAAAAAATTTAAACCAACCATTTTTTTCACATTTTCAAAAACTATGTCATTTTGCAGGACCTTTTGCTAAGAGTGGGTTCATTCTGAAATAAATACATATACACTAGACAAAATTGCTAACGCACCACTTGTTAATTCTTATTTGTGAACTAAAAATTTGCCGGATCGGTAATAGCGTATGAAATATGCCATTATTTCCAAAACAGTGGGATTGAAAACTGTGTTGGTATCATGAAAAGTCCCTTGAATGACATTCTTGTCCGAAAACCAATCTCTAGCTGTGTTCTGCGCACCATTTTTGCCCAAATATGAAATTCTTGGTCACTAAAGGTGGTCTTGAGATGCCACAGTAAAAGCCCGCCAGTTATAAATCAAATAACGAACAGACATTGACTCTCATATCGCCTAGTAATCATCCGGTGCACAGGCACTTGTTTCTGTAATAATTTTTTGACCCATAGTATAGTAATAACACAAGGTATCTAACTCTTAAGTTTACTTTTTTTTAATTCTCTAAATGAACCCCCTGAAGACGCCATACTGTCCGCTTCAGCACGCTCTTCTAGCGTCAAATGCAGCATACGATGCAAATAACTTCTTTTCTGAGTTTTTAATTTGTACAAATGTAAAGAACACAAATACAAAGAAAAAAAAATGATTTTTTTTCTTTGGAAACGGAATAGACACAATTTTAATTTTTTCTATGAATTGGTCACACTTTAGTAAACATTGAAGATATTTATAAGGTTTAACATTAATAAGTCTTATTTTGTATGAAAGTAACATATGCATATATCAAATAGGTTTTTAAAAGTAAAATATTATTTCCCTTAGGTGGTGCGTTAGCAATTTTGTCTAGTGTATATGTGCCTTGTATATCTTAAAAGATGATGCTTTCTTCTGATACAATGATTTATTTTGAATTAACTACAAATAAAGATTTTTTTTTTTACAATTCCTCAATTTTCATGTTCTTATTTGGTCTAAAATGACCAAATTTAATGGATCCGTCTCCATGGCAACCAGATGCACGTGTAAAAATTCTAGATTTGCTGGTTTTGTACCAAAATTCACTTTTCATGAAAA
>NW_026922109.1:185000-191240 GCF_032062105.1 Saccostrea cuccullata | reverse complement strand
AGAAAACAAATATAAATTATACAATACCGTTTAATTTCATTTTGTTGTTCCATTTTTTTTTTTTGGTTTTTACTCCTTTAATATCACAAGCATAACTAATTCAATAATAAAATACTAATAGAATTTTACATCCTGACCCATCGATAGCCATATTTAAAATGAAATGACTTCCGAATTAATCTTACACGATTCTTGCACGAAAGTCGCACGTTTCTCACACGGTTCTTACACGAAAGTCGCACGTTTCTCACACGCTTTTCGCACGCTCGCTACACGGTTTGCACGAAACGCTTTGAAGCTCACACGAAACGCTGCACGGTTTACACGAAACGCTACACGGTTTGCACGAAACGCTGCACGGTTTACACGAAACGCTACACGGTTTGCACGAAACGGAAAGCGCACGAAAGTCACACGCTTTTTTGGGGTAGTAGCACGTCTCAGGGTCTGTAACAATTTGAACCCTTTGACCTTGACCTTTGAGTTTGACATATATTTGAGAAACTTCAACCTTCGCCATAGGCTTTAATACTGGGACATCAGTGTTTCACAAACACATCTTATCTTCATTATTATTTGGTGGTGTCTCCATATGAGGGAAGATGTATTCACAACAAACAAACAAATTACTAAAGAAAATATAAAACATGAATATGTTGGTCATGCATATCTCTGCAGGAAAAAAAACAGCTTTTCAAATACTCCAACCATATTGTAACCCTTTCAAAACACTCATTTGAGCTTTTTTTGTTTCCTTAGCATATAATGTCTGTAGTGAAGTGTTGTCCATCTGTTTGTCTGAAAACTTTTTACATTTTTAACTTCTCTAGAATCACTGGGCCAATTTTACCCAATTCATATAGAAATATGTACATTTGTATGTCAGACTCAGTCCATCTGTCTCAAAAAATTTAACCTTGGTTATCACGGTCATATCTACTGAATGAGAAGAGACATTCATATTAAACTTATGTATAAGTATATTTACCTGTGAGAATGGCATGTTTTTTTTTTTTTTTTAAATGTGACCTAAAAGTTTGACCAACTTGCAAAAAAATTAAATTGTTATAAATTCATCATTTTGAAAGAGAAAAGTTAGGGCATTCATATCATAATGCATGTTTATTATTACCTGTGATAAGACCTTTCCAAATAAATCATGACTTTTACACTGTGACCTTGACCTTGAAGCAATCAAGCCTAACCTACTTTTCAAAAATGTTGCATTTGCTTATAACTTTTGATTGAGATGAGATATGACTCTCACATTTGACATGTACATAAATTACTCATAAGAATTCAAAGTGTTTCCCAGCATGCGATGTTTTTTTATGCGCCCAAATTTTTTGGGGCGCATATTGTTTTTGTCCTGTCTGTTTGTCTGTTTGTCTGTTGTCAAGTTTAACCTTGGCCAAAACTTTTGAACCGTAAGAGATAGAGACTTCATATTTGGTATGCATACTCCTCTAATAAAGTTCTTTCAAATGACATCAAGGTCAATGACCTTGTGACCTTGACTGTGACTTATATGCTAAACATAGGTTTTTCAACTGTTTGTCATAACTTCTGAACCATAAGAAGTAGAGACTTCATAATTAGTATGCATACTCCTCTAATAAAGTTCTTTCAAATGACATCAGGATCAATGACCTCGTGACCTTGACTGTGACCTATATGCTAAAAATAGGTTTTTCAACTGTTTGTTATAACTTTTGAACCATAGGAGATAGGGACTTCATATTTGGTATGCATACTCCACTAAAAAGGTTCTTTCAAACAACACCAAGGTCAATGACCATGTGACCTCGACTGTGACCTTTATACTAAAAATAGCTTTTTCCACTTTTTGCCATAACCTTTGAACCATAGGAGATAGAGACTTCATATTTGGTATGCATACTGCACTGATAAAGTTCCTTCAAATGACATGAAGGTCAATGACCTTGTGACCTTGACTGTGACCTATATGCTAAAAATAGCTTTTTCCACTTTTTGCCATAACTTTTGAACCATAAGAGATAGGGACTTCATATTTAGTATGCATACTCCACTAATAAAGTTCTTTCAAACAACACCAAGGTCAATGACCATGTGACCTTAACTGTGACCTTTATACTAAAAATAGCTTTTTCTACTTTTTGCCATAACTTTTGAACCATAGGAGATAGGGACTTCATATTTAAAATGCATACCCCACTAATTAAGTTCTTACAAACAACACCAAGGTCAATGACCTTGTGACCTTGACTGTGACCTATATGCTAAAAATAGCTTTTTCGAACTTTGTTGACGCCGGGCGCATAGTATTTCACAAACACATCTTGTTACCCCTTGACGTTGATGTTTTACATAATTTTCAAAATATTTAACTCTCCTAAAAGATGATTAGGCTTCTGAGTAACATTAAGGAAGACTTCAAGGAAGACAGGGCTTTTTGCACAAAAAACGTCATTTTCCGACCCACATTTGACCCCCGGGGCAAAATCTAAATTCCAAAACCTTACTGCACATCTACATGACCCCACCAACCATCTCCCAAAAGATGATTAGGCTGCTGAGTAAAATGTAAGAGGAGTTCAGGGAAAACAGGGCTCTTTGTATGAAAAACGTTATTTTTCGACCCCCATTTGACCCCCCAGGGCAAAATCAAAATTCCGAAACCTTACTGCACATCTACCTGACACCACCAACCATCCCCCAAAAGGTGATTTGGCTGCTGAGTAAAATGTAGAAGGAGTTCAGGGAAGACGGGACTTTTTGCACAAAAAACGTCATTTTTCGACCCCCATTTGACCCCCCAGGGCAAAATCAAAATTCCGAAACCTTACTGCACATCTACATGACACAACTAATCATCCCACAAAAGATGATTAGGCTGCTAAGTAAAATTTAAGAGGAGTTCAGGGAAGATGGGGCTTTTTACATAAAAAACATCATTTTTCGACCCCCATTTGATCCCCCGGGGCAAAATGAAAATTCCGAAACCTTACTGCACATCAACATGACACCACCTACCATCACCCAAAAGGTGATTTGGCTGCTGAGTAAAATGTAGAAGGAGTTCAGGGAAGACGGGACTTTTTGCACAAAAAACGTCATTTTTCGACCCCCATTTGACCCCCCGGGGCAAAATCAAGATTCCGAAACCTTACTGCACATCTACATGACACCACCAATCATCCCCGAAAAGGTGATTAGGCTGCTGAGTAAAATGTAGAAGGAGTTCGGGGAAGACGGGACTTTTTGCACAAAAAACGTCATTTTTCGACCCCCATTTGACCCCCCGGGGCAAAATCAAAATTCCGAAACCTTACTGCACATCTACATGACACCACTAATCATCCCACAAAAGATGATTAGGCTGCTAAGTAAAATGTAAGAGGAGTTCAGGGAAGATGGGGCTGTTTGCATAAAAAACGTCATTTTTCGACCCCCATTTGACCCCCCAGGGCAAAATCAAAATTCCGAAACCTTACTGCACATCTACATGACACCACCAATCATCCCTCAAAAGATGATTTGGCTGCTGAGTAAAATGTAGAAGGAGTTCAGGGAAGACGGGACTTTTTGCACAGAAAACGTCATTTTTCGACCCCCATTTGACCCCCCGGGGCAAAATCAAAATTCCGAAACCTTACTGCACATCTACATGACACCACTAATCATCCCACAAAAGATGATTAGGCTGCTAAGTAAAATGTAAGAGGAGTTCAGGGAAGATGGGGCTGTTTGCATAAAAAACGTCATTTTTCGACCCCCATTTGACCCCCCGGGGCAAAATCAAAATTCCGAAACCTTACTGCACATCTACATGACACCACCAATCATCCCTCAAAAGATGATTTGGCTGCTGAGTAAAATGTAGAAGGAGTTCAGGGAAGACGGGACTTTTTGCACAAAAAACGTCATTTTTCGACCCCCATTTGACCCCCCGGGGCAAAATCAAAATTCCGAAACCTTACTGCACATCTACATGACACCATTAATCATCCCACAAAAGATGATTAGGCTGCTAAGTAAAATGTAAGAGGAGTTCAGGGAAGATGAGGCTGTTTGCATAAAAAACGTCATTTTCCGACCCACATTTGACCCCCGGGGCAAAATCTAAATTCCAAAACCTTACTGCATATCTACATGACACCACCAACCATCTCCCAAAAGATGATTAGGCTGCTGAGTAAAATGTAAGAGGAGTTCAGGGAAAACAGGGCTCTTTGTATGAAAAACGTTATTTTTCGACCCCCATTTGACCCCCAGGGCAAAATCAAAATTCCGAAACCTTACTGCACATCTACCTGACACCACCAACCATCCCCCAAAAGGTGATTTGGCTGCTGAGTAAAATGTAGAAGGAGTTCAGGGAAGACGGGACTTTTTGCACAAAAAACGTCATTTT
Source organism: Saccostrea cuccullata (assembly GCF_032062105.1). Classification (NCBI taxonomy): domain Eukaryota; kingdom Metazoa; phylum Mollusca; class Bivalvia; order Ostreida; family Ostreidae; genus Saccostrea; species Saccostrea cuccullata. The sequence continues at coordinate 186,844 of NW_026922109.1, read as the reverse complement.
TCGACCCCCATTTGACCCCCCAGGGCAAAATCAAAATTCCGAAACCTTACTGCACATCTACATGACACAACTAATCATCCCACAAAAGATGATTAGGCTGCTAAGTAAAATTTAAGAGGAGTTCAGGGAAGATGGGGCTTTTTACATAAAAAACATCATTTTTCGACCCCCATTTGACCCCCCGGGGCAAAATCAAAATTCCGAAACCTTACTGCACATCTACATGACACCACCTACCATCACCCAAAAGGTGATTTGGCTGCTGAGTAAAATGTAGAAGGAGTTCAGGGAAGACGGGACTTTTTGCACAAAAAACGTCATTTTTCGACCCCCATTTGACCCCCCGGGGCAAAATCAAAATTCCGAAACCTTACTGCACATCTACATGACACCACCAATCATCCCCCAAAAGGTGATTAGGCTGCTGAGTAAAATGTAGAAGGAGTTCGGGGAAGACGGGACTTTTTGCACAAAAAACGTCATTTTTCGACCCCCATTTGACCCCCCGGGGCAAAATCAAAATCCCGAAACCTTACTGCACATCTACATGACACCACTAATCATCCCACAAAAGATGATTAGGCTGCTAAGTAAAATGTAAGAGGAGTTCAGGGAAGATGGGGCTGTTTGCATAAAAAAACGTCATTTTTCGACCCCCATTTGACCCCCAGGGGCAAAATCAAAATTCCGAAACCTTACTGCACATCTTCATGACACCACCAATCATCCCTCAAAAGATGATTTGGCTGCTGAGTAAAATGTAGAAGGAGTTCAGGGAAGACGGGACTTTTTGCACAAAAAACGTCATTTTTCGACCCCCATTTGACCCCCTGGGGCAAAATCAAAATTCCGAAACCTTACTGCACATCTACATGACACCACTAATCATCCCACAAAAGATGATTAGGCTGCTAAGTAAAATGTAAGAGGAGTTCAGGGAAGATGGGGCTGTTTGCATAAAAAACGTCATTTTTCGACCCCCATTTGACCCCCCGGGGCAAAATCAAAATTCCGAAACCGTACTGCACATCTACATGACACCACCAATCATCCCTCAAAAGATGATTTGGCTGCTGAGTAAAATGTAGAAGGAGTTCAGGGAAGACGGGACTTTTTGCACAAAAACGTCATTTTTCGACCCCCATTTGACCCCCCGGGGCAAAATCAAAATTCCGAAACCTTACTGCACATCTACATGACACCATTAATCATCCCACAAAAGATGATTAGGCTGCTAAGTAAAATGTAAGAGGAGTTCAGGGAAGATGGGGCTGTTTGCATAAAAAACGTCATTTTTCGACCCCCATTTGACCCCCCGGGGCAAAATCAATATTCCGAAACCTTACTGCACATCTACATGACACCACCAATCATCCCTCAAAAGATGATTTAGCTGCTAAGTAAAATGTAGAAGGAGTTCAGGGAAGACGTGACTTTTTGCACAAAAAACGTCATTTTTCGACCCCCATTTGACCCCCCAGGGCAAAATCAAAATTCCGAAACCTTACTGCACATCTACCTGACACCACCAACCATCCCCCAAAAGGTGATTTGGCTGCTGAGTAAAATGTAGAAGGAGTTCAGGGAAGACGGGACTTTTTGCACAAAAAACGTCATTTTTCGACCCCCATTTGACCCCCCGGGGCAAAATCAAAATTCCGAAACCTTACTGCACATCTACATGACACAACTAATCATCCCACAAAAGATGATTAGGCTGCTAAGTAAAATTTAAGAGGAGTTCAGGGAAGATGGGGCTTTTTACATAAAAAACATCATTTTTCGACCCCCATTTGACCCCCCGGGGCAAAATCAAAATTCCGAAACCTTACTGCACATCTACA